>NC_079216.1:49917366-50217366 GCF_029633865.1 Lampris incognitus
CTCTGTCAAGTGAAAAGAAGCGTCTGGCGACTCCACATGTATCGGAGGAGGCATGTGGTAGTCTGCAGCCCTCCCCAGATCAGCAGAGGGGGTGGTGCAGCGACCAGGACAGCTCAGAAGAGTGGAGTAATTGGCTGGATATAATTCGGGAGGAAAAGGGAGAAAAAATCCCCCCCTCCAAAAAAACATGGCAAAGTGTGCCGGTGCGTATTTATGGACATGCATACTACTGCGTAGCAAAATCAACACAGCAGAGTTAGCTAGCTCGCAAAGTGTCAAGACTTCGCACAACGAAAAGCCTGGAGAGTGCACCTATGATGTAAGCAGGACTTATTTATTAATCTGAGTAATAATCAACCTACACACTCGCATTTTGTGTTCATAAGGCTTATGTGCAGACATGAATAATGTTGTCAATGAGTGGGTGCGCTGTCACTGATTATGTTTTCATCTGTGTCAAGGTTCGCTGTCACTGATTATGTTTTCATCTGTGTCAAGGTTCGCTGTCACTGATTATGTTTTTATCTGTGTCAAGGGTCGCTGTCACTGATTACGTTTTCATCTGTGTCAAGGTTCGCTGTCACTGATTATGTTTTCATCTGTGTCAAGGTTCGCTGTCACTGATTATGTTTTCATCTGTGTCAAGGTATGCTGTCACTGATTGTTTTCTTCTGTTATGGTGTCCTGACACCAGATTTTATTAAGTAGTTTATCACTATCTTAGCCTTGCTATTATGCCTCCTCTTCTATTGCACAGCAGTCTCCTAGTAATAATTTCATTAGGCGTAAACTGTGCAGTGCATTTCACTGTTGCTTGTCGTTTTACAGCGGCATCTTACATTGGGACCCGGCGCTGACTTGTCACACATGTGTTGCGGCCCCTACATTATAGAGTCGCCCGCCAAAGGAATGCAAGTTAGCTTTGCCAATGTCCCCTTTTTAGTCAATCCTAGAACTTTAAAAAAAAATTTTTTTTTATTTTCAATCCATGTGAAAAAATTAATTTCCTTGTATGATTTCTCAGTTTTCGCTTTATTGCTGCACTGTCACTTGTTAAACTACACAGGTCTTTTTTAAATGTGGATCCTTGCTAACCATTTTTTAAAAGTGCAGTAAAAACATAATTATTTTTGACATTATTTGCTTGATATTAAAATATATAAAGAAAATGCCCTTCTAAAAGGTGTATTTTGGTTGAGGTTAGAAATTTTCAGTGGATTATGTGGCATGGGAATTGTAGTTGTTTTGAAAATAAATAATGGCTACCCAATATCAACAATGCCTCAAAATAAAAAAAAAAACATGACATTGATTTGATATACTTTAATGATCCCCGTAGGGAAATTACACTCTGCATTTAACCCATCCTAGCTGTGTAGCTAGGAGCAGTGGGTAGCCGCTGTGCAGCGCCCAGGGACCAACTCTGGGTCTTCTTGCCATGCCTCGGTCAGGGGCACGGAAAGGAGTATTAACCCTAACATGCGTGTCTTTTTGATAGTGGGGGAAACTGGAGCACCTGGAGAAAACCCATCGCAGACACGGGGAGAACATGCAAACTCCACATAGAGGATGGCCTGGGATGACCCCAAGGTTGGACAACCCCGGGGTTCGAACCCAGGACCTTCTTGCTGTGAGGTGACAGCGCTAACCACTGCACCACTGTTCCACCAATGACATGGTAATGTGAGTCAAAATAAAATAGAAATAAAGGCTACATGAGAAAAATACCAACACCGCCTTTGATGCACAAAAAAATGGTGCACTTTAATCAAATGACATGTCGTGGCTCACCTGAGGCTAAAAGGGTTCTTAGCCAAGTTGAGGTGGGACAACTTGGAGCAGCATCCAGCAGACAGAGACACAAACAACTAGGAGGGGGGGAAATTTATATATACACACACATTGAAATCTTGTATACCAGAGCAACTCACAATGAAGAAAATAATGCAGGACAACGAATGTGCAGTGATTAATAAACTAAATCTGACAGGGCACACCTAAATCCCACTAAGTCAATCCAGCTCTGGCAAATTCTACTGAAGTGGGTCAAACCTCTTCACCATATGAATGCTGTTGAGTTACGTTGTAAACTATCACTACAAACACAGCACAATAATACTGCATCACTCAATGCAGTTGTATGTTTCAATGATCCTCTGGATGGTACATAAAAATCAAGGCAGGGCCTGAAGACCAGGCGGTTCAGTTGAAACCAAAGGTGGACCTGAAAACTATCAGTTCATGCCTTGAAAAGGGCTGAATGACGGTGTCTTGCAAAAGTTAAATCCACCTTCATACATGATAGTTTTTAGTATAGATAAGGCATGCAAACATGTTTACAGGCTGAAAAATGTTTTAGGGTTTAATCTGACTTTGAAAAAAAAGAAAAAAACCTTAAAGCTCTTTTCATTTCATACTGACTGACCGTGTCCAAAGGGCATTCAGTACCACTGAGGTCCAGAAAGGACAAAGAGTTAGAACTGGACAGGAACCTAAAGAGAGGCTTGTTGATAAACAGAGACAGACAGACAGACAGACAGACAGACAGACAGACAGACAGACAGACAGACACACACACACACACACACACACACACATAAACATCTTTAGATACCTGGCATGACATGAAATCGTAAAAAGTCAACAAAAGCACACACAAATGACAAATACGAGCTGCTGGACAGAAGAACACACAAAAAATGATAAAACAGGCTCACACAGTCGATAATGCCCATGAACATTTAATGGTATACCACCAAGTGACATTTGGCGCGTCTAAGCTCTTCTTCAGCAGCTTAACACTCAAAACGTCACTTGGTGGTATACCATTACATGTTCATGGGAGCATTATCTACTGTGGGGACACTATCTGTCCATTTTAAGACATTATAATGTTCCTTGGGGTTTTTGCTCAAATGTGAAAAGAATACAGATGTACCCTGCTCCCATATGTTTATTTATATTTCCAAACAATTCGTATGAAGGTGGGCCTTGGACCCACGTGTCTGGCCAAACGTTAAGGACCAAGGACAAAAAGAAAACTGGGCAGGCTAAAAGCTTTTCTACTGTGGTGTGTGTGTGTGTGTGTGTTTGTGTGTGTGTGTGTGTGTGTGCCTATATCCAGTGCAATATAAATGTAAATGAAAGTATTACTCTTCCAAACAGACATAGTGATGATGTCCAAAACTATCATTTACAAAACCATAACGTTGTCTGATGTATGAAAAGCAGTCAAAGAGCCATACGGAGGAAGTCTGGGATTTTAGTTTCTGATTATCAGCTTCTGACAATCAGATAAATGTTTTATCAAGAATTAACAACGTCAACATGAAATTGATAATGCTCTGAAAAGTAACTGGTGAAAAACCTTCAAAATCAGAGGGCCAGTTCTACTGATTTGAACTATGAGCAGGTTGTGGTGCAGCAGTGTGGTCACAATTTAAATTAAACAGCAAGGTGTGTTGCCATTTTAACCAAGTAACTTGGTATCTTCGCTGATTACGCCGACTCGGAAAAAGTGCGACCGCGCCACTCTGCCACACTGGTGTATTTAGATTTTGTGAAGAACATTTTTACTTGGAAAATTGGAAACCTCTTGTCTGAGTGATCAGTCAGAGTACTGTCATGTGGGTGCATTCTTTGTTTTTTTGTGGGTGTGAAGGCTCTTGTCTTTGATGCAGTACATTGAAAAGACTGATGTTCATAGCCAGTACATGAAATATGACAAAAAAGTTAATCCCATAAATGTGCTCTCTCACTCACACATGCATACGTGCACGCACACGCACACAAACACACACAGCAGCCTCTGTACCGTGGCCTCCTCAGTGGCTAAACTGCCAGGGTTACCAGAAAGGTCCAGATGGGTCAGAGAATCTGAAAACAGCTGGACGGTAGACAATACCTGACACAGACTGCCAAGACCTAGAAACAGAGAGACAAAGAGAGAGACAGAGAGAGAGAGAGAAATAGGAATGGACTATTTGGATAAGGATATTCTCCTGTGCCCTATTAACCAGAACTCATTTAAATATCAGATAAACATCTGGAATGAGTGAGGAACAGCCCTGACCAAGCTTCGGAAGGGAACTGGCAAAAAAGATTCATGGAGCTGCATATGGACTGTCACACTTTTCTCATAATGAAATGAATGAAAGCCACTTTATATTGTCATTGTACAGGTTACGATGAATGTGTCTTCTGTATTTAACCCATCCTATTGTATAGGAACAGCAGGCAGCCGCAGCACCGAGGGACCAACTCCAGTTCTTCTCCCCATTGCCTTGCTCAGGGGCACAGACAGGAGTATTAACCCTAACGTGCATATCTTTTTGATGGTGGGAGGAAACCGGAGCACCCGGAGGAAACCCATGCAGACACAGGGAGAACATGCAAACAAAAACATAATCGGTGAACTATAACCAGCACATGCATGTGTGATATGCTGTGTGTGTGTGTGTGTGTGTGTGTGTGTGCGCGCGCGGGTACAAACCTCTGGCAGACATAGAGACCCTGGACAGAGACAGATGTCTGAGGCCCACAGCTAGGTTCCCCAACTCCTGACTGAGAGCTATCACACCTGGGGGCAACCAAGCACAACAGACAAACAAAACAAAACAACAACTTATAGATAGATACACACAAACTTGAAATTTATGTGCATTTTTAGATTTTTGGGATAAACAGTCCCTTTAAGTAACTACATTAGCATTGTTAGGATTCTCTTGTGGGTGGAAAATGCCTGAGACTGGTACTGAAGTGTTTAGCTAAACAAAGACTTCACCACAGTAATGAATGAGCTCTCTGAATCTCATGAACAAAATCAATGTTCCTTTCCATAAGAATACTATTAGACACTCTCAGGTAGCCATCTGAAGCCAAATGATCACTTAAAGAGTGGGAATGCCTGTTCAATACATTCAAGATGAAAGCGGCCACCTTTGTCTTCAATCGGATTAGCGGAGAGGTTGATGGAGTGCAGGGAGGATGAGGCGTGCTCTCTTAGGGCAGTTGCTGCTTTGATGGCAAAGTCCCTACAACAGGATGACAGAGTCAAAATTAGTACAATGAGCAATGTTGGGGATAAGAAATCCCTTTTAACATGCAATGGCTAAAAAAGATAACTGATTACCCAATTAAAACAAATAACACACTGGAATTTTCAGTCTCCCACAGAATGTAGGGGGCGTCTGGGCAGCGTAGCGGTCTATTCCATGCCTGCCAACACGGAGATCGCCGTTTCGAATCCCAGTGTTATCTCCGGCTTGGTCGGGCGTCCCTACAGACACAATTGGCCGTGTCTGCGGTGGGAAGCCGGATGTGGGTATGTGTCCTGGTCGCTGCACTAGCACCTCCTCTGGTCAGTCAGGGCGCCTGTTCGGGAGGGAGGGGGAACTGGGGGGAATAGCATGATCCTACCATGTGCTACTTCCCCCTGGCGAAACTCCTCACTGTCAGGTGAAAAGTGGCGGCCAGCAACTCCACATGTATCAGAGAAGACATGTGGTAGTCTGCAGCCCTCCCCGGATCGGCAGAGGGGGTGGAGAAATGACTGGGACTGCTCAGAACATTGGGTAATTGGCCAAGTACAATTGGGGAGAAAAAGGGGGAGAAATACAAAAAAAAGTAGATCACCCAGGTGAATGAATAATGTATCCGACTTTGCAGACATAGAATGAAGAATTACCGCCCCCCCCCCCCTTTTCTCCCTAATCGTACTTGGCCAATTACCCCACTCTTCCAAGCTGCCCCGGTCACTACTCCACCCCCTCTGCCAATCCAGGGAGGGCTGCAGACTACCACATGCCTCCTCCGATACATGTGGAGTTGCCAGCCACTTCTTTTCACCTGACAGTGAGGAGTTTTGCCAGGGGGATGTAGCGTGCGGGAGGATCACGCTATTCCCCCCAGTTCCCCCTCCCCCCTGAACAGGTGCCCTGACTGAACAGAGGAGGTGATAGTGCAGCGACCAGGACACATACCCACATTCGGTTTCCCACCCGCAGACACGGCCAATTGTGTCTGTAGGGACGGCCGACCAAGCCGGAGGTAACACAGTGATCTGAACCAGCGATTGCCGTGTTGGTAGGCAATGGAGTAGACCACTACGCTACTCGGACACCCCCATAGAATGTAGAATTGACAGATTTTTTTTTTTTGTGCAAAATATTACTAACTTCTATATTAACATCGTCCAAATGAGTGGTCCCGAACATGATTGCCTAACTTTTCAGAATGTTTTTATAAATAATTCAGACATTTTAATAGAATGCAGTGACCATGTTTGATGAGATTGTGTGAACAGCTTTACCTTAATCCTCCCTGACACAACAGGCAATAAAACCCCTCATATAAACCCTCCTCTCATTCTCACCTACGCAGAGCTTCGATACACCAATGGTCACCCCTTACTAGAGATTCATGTTTTCAGACTCCGTTTAACTGTATAACTGTATAGAGGGAGATGAAGAGTGGTTGTAGGTAATAGTGGGGTAATTGAGAAAATGACCATAAACCTGAAAATCTACACTAGAGTTGTGGATCAGTGGCCATTCATTATTGACTGGAAGGAAGAGAGAGCCAGGAATGGCATTGTAGATGTAATACGCACATAATTCATCTCTGTTTTTAAAATGGGAGAAATGCTGAAGGCGACACCAGATCTAACTTATGGTACCTTAAAGCTGTTGACTGTTTGAACCACTGAAACAGTCCCAAAATGGGAGCAATTAGTATAGTTATAGACCCTCGAGCTCATCCTCCAAAGTCCAGAACACTGTTTTCAACACCAGTGGTGTATGTATTTCGTTAGTTTCTTCTTTGGTGGTAACAGAAAAACACACTCCTCACCCTGTAACCCTGGGTTACAGGGTGAGGAGTATTACACTGATTTTCACAAAGGGATCATAGTGACATTAAATGATATCATGTTGACCGAAGGAGGAAGAAAAAAACTCAAAATCCAACACTGTTTAACCTCACTGAATCCCAACCCACCCTTCCACCTGTACTTACAGCTTGAGCCCGCTGGCCTCCAGGGAGAGCTCCTCCAGACAGGGGGATCTGGAAAGTAAGAAGACGAGCTGCTGCTGGATGTCTGCCGACTGAATTATACAAGAAAAAAAGGGAGAGAGTGGAGAGGTGGAGAAAGAAAATGGTGTAAAGGATGGGGAGGGAGGGGCACATAGAGGAAAGAACAAGTTTGGTTTATTGGACTACATATACTACACAAATAATTTGTGCAGTATATGTAAATACTTCCCCCAGTGTGGGAAGATGGCAGCGCAGACTCACGTTTGCAGCGGCTTCACCCAGTACCGTCTATGCAGTGTCTTTGTCCATGTCTAAGTCTAAGTTTGTGTTGTTTATGAAAAAAAAATTTTGAGCTTAGATTTACTTATTTTTTTTATTTTTTACTTTTTGTTTAATGGCTAGGAGAGCTAGCATTGGATTGGCTGGGAGAACTTGGTCTGCTGTGTCCGGTGGGCCCAAGGACCATGGCCTTGCCTGGAGCTGCGCCCGAAAAAGAAGCACCAAGGGCGGTCTGACGGGACGCGGAGGCAGGGCAGGCTAAGCTAACTTCTAGCCCATGCAGACTGGCAATTCCGATAACACCGAGGGCAGTCTGGCAGTGGCCTCGCCTAGCGTTGACTGTGTTTTAGTGTCATCATGTGGAGTGCGGGGAGGTGTGTTGAAGGTGTCTGGCTGGGAGAGCTGGCGTTGGATCAGCTGAGGGAGCCTGGTCTGCTGTGTCTGGTGGACCAAGGGACCATGGCCCTGCTCGGAGCTGCACCCGAAGAGGAAGCACTGAGGGTGGGCGGTGCGCCCTCGACAGCGGGGCAGGCTAAGCTAACTGCTAGCCCATGCAAACCAGCAGTTCCGACAGTCATTCCTGGCTGGCGTTCGCTCTCTGGACAATGATTTTTTTTGGACTGTGTTGCACTGAGTGGACTGTGTTGTTAACTGTTTGTGTCTTGTTGTTTTTTTGCTTTGTTCTCTCTGTTTTTTTATGCTTTTGGTGGTGTCATTTTTGGAAGTTTTGGGTGTGTGTTTTTATCTTTTGTGTCGCACTGCTGTGGGCTGGGTGAAACGAAATTTTGTTTCTTTTGTGTACACGTACATGAAAGAAAAGACAATAAATTGTTCCTGATTCCTGAAATAGTGACACAATAAGCAACTGCATTGAATTTCCAAAAAAGGCTACACCCTTTTTATTAATGTGGCCCCTCAATAACATGTTTTAATCTCATGAAAACATATTGTGACTCCTGTCATGTAGGGCCCATGACCTTTAAATATAATTCAATAGAAGAATAGTAATGGGAAAGAACAAAGTTGACTGAATATAGCTATTCAAAGAAACTCGTCCACATAGGGGTCGGGCAGAGAACCAGTAAGAAGAATCTACAGTCTGGAGGAATGAAGAGGAACAACTGCACATGCCTTCAGAGACTGCCTGTAGTGCTGCTTTGGGACACAGTTGATTTTTTTTTTACATGTGCCTGATTCACCCAATTTCAAAACAGGATTCATGAGTAGGGAAAAGGAACTTTCTGCACAATGCAAGAAAGGTGAGTAACATAAAGCGCATTCACACATGTAACCTTTAACATTAATGTAATGTAATTTTGCCATCAGGGGTTCATATATGGCATGACGGTAAATCAGTTACGGCAACATAACAACTGAAGACCTAGTAACAGCACTGCTAAAGTTTCATACAACCAAATGTGTGAACAAAGGTGTTATGTTAACAACTGTGAGCAAAAACGACACTCTCTTGTTCACGTGTACAGACCGATCACGAGTTCTCAGGAGGTGATGAGATCATTCCATCTAAAGCATTTAAAACATGTAGTTATTGTTCATCCATACAATGCACTATTGACAAACAAGCATTTCATCACCAGCGTTTAGTTAATATTTGGCAAAAATGGCAAATTGGATGGACTCTGAAATAAAGGACTCCTTAACATTTGGGTGGACAAAGGGATCAGTCGGCAGCACTGAACCAATCGTCTTCAACCGCCATTTTCAAACACTGCAGTAACTCTGTCGCAACACTTGAACATAATTTCAGGGAAACGGTAACAGAGGACTTTAGTGGTATTGGTGGTCGCATGTGAATAGTCACAACACATAAAAAAATCACACTAAGGTGTTGCTTGTTTGAACAACAAAGCTGTTGCCTTTACCAGAACATTAATATACATTAACAGATCTATATCTTCTCTATGGATTGTCCTCTTGTTGTGATGGAGAAGCTTGTGTGGTCCTGAGATCCCAAGAGCAATGCCGTCTGGAGCTATGCTCCTGGTAGGGTCACCCATGGCAGTAAGGTCAAGCGGGAGGTCCCTGACAAAGAGCAATCTAACCAAGACCTCAATGGTGGAACAGGTGGAGGATGATGACTTTAGGGAAGCATCACAATGGCTGGGAAGGTGGATCAAGGCTGCAGCAGAAATGGGCCCCTGGTCATCTTGGACTTCATACCACTGGATCCTGACCCAGATCGGTCAAGGACCATGTGGTGGTTGTATGTGCACCAGTCTCCCCACGTTAAACAAAGTCACGCACAGGCGTTCTCCATAAAGGGAATCCACCATAACATCCCGGATTAAGTCCTATGGCGACCAGCAAGTGGCGATGGGGCAGGATTGTGAGATCTGAAAGCCCCTAGTCATGAGCCTGCTGGCTCAGGGGGTGGGTGCTAGATTCAGTCGCTGGGCTCTTGGAACGAGATAGAAAGAGCCCTTCGGTAGCTGCATCCACAACTGAGCAGCCCTCTTTAGGATCCACTCTGCTCAGCCCACTTGGGGAAGGGTCTAGAAAAGTTCACTTCCCCTACCTCGGCAGCCTTGTCTCCTCAAAAGCTGACATCAACTCTGAGGTCAACCCTCGCCTCAGTTGTACCAGTGGCGTTTATGCCAGATTCAGGAAAAGAGTCTTTGAAGACCGATACCTAAAGGCCCAAACAAAACTCCCGGTCGACAGAGCTGTTGTTGACTCTGCTCCATACAGCAGAGTCATGGACCACCTACAGCAGGCACCTGAGCACCCTGGAACAATACCACCAAACAGCCTTATGACAGATCCTCAGGATCAGCTGGAAGGACAGGCACACCAACATCAGCATTCTGGAAGAGGCCAACATGAATAGCATCACCACCATAATAATGCAGGACCAATTCCAATGAACAGGCCATGTTATCTGCATGTCCAACACACGTCTCCCCAAACAGATCCTGTACTCCCAGCTGAAGGAAGGTCAGCAAGCTCCCGGTGGGCAGAAGAAATTCTTCAAGGACAATATCAAAACCACTCTGATGAAATCACCATCACCGGAGCAACTGGGAACACATTGCACCAGATAGGCACTCCTGGAAGAAATCTGCAGGAAGGAGCTGCACATCATGAAATGGAACTCCACTGTGCCGCAGAGAAAAACTGACAGTACCCCAAGGAGAGAGAGAAAAAGGCTCAACCACCACCACTTTCCCCTGTCCACACTGCACCAAAATATGTGGATAGCAAATCAGCCTCTACAGCGATTTGAAGACCCACAAGTAGACAACCCAAAGGAGAGGACAGTCATACTCGCTTCAAGTGACTGCCGATGATGATGATATGTGAAAGTGCCTATACAGTATGGAGAAATGTCCACCTTTATGTTTTTATACATGTAATTCTGACTTTAACTTCCATCAATTTGTATGTGCCTTTCTTTTCAGGGCCACTGCTGTAAGCTTCATCAGGAATCAGGAACATTTATTTGTCATTTCATTTCATGTATGGAAGTACATGAAATGAAATGAAATATTGTTTCCCCCAGCCCAGAGCAGTGCAACACAAAGACAAAAACACATATCCAAAACCTACTAGAACATATATATCCAAACTACAAAAAAAGAAGAAAAAAAACCCTGCAAAAACTACAAAACTACAAAAACACATATATCCAACATATCCACCCCAAAAAAATAAAAATAAAAAAAAATAAAAAAATCACTGTCCAAGAGAGAAAATGCCAGCCAAGATGACTGTTGGAACTCTGGTCTGCATGGCCTAGCAGTTAGCTTAGCCTGCCCCCCTTCCCCGTCCTGTCAGACTGCCCTCGGTGTTTCCTCTTCAGGCACAGCTCCGAGCAGGGCCATGGTCAATGGGCCCACCAGACACTGCAGACCAGGCTCCCCCAGCCGATCCAACGCCAGCTCTCCCAGCCAGACACCCTTGACGCACCTCCCCGTACTCCACACAACGACACCAACAACACAGTCAACACGAAGGCAAGGCTGCTGACAGACAGCCCTTGGTGTTATCGGAACTGCCTGTCTGCATGGGCTAGCAGTTAGCTTAACCTGCCCTGCTTCCACGTCCTGTCAGACCGCCCTCAGTGTTCCTCTTCAGGCATAGCTCCAGACAAGGCCGCTGTCCCCAGGCCCACAGGACGCAGCAGACCAAGCTCCCCCAGTCGATCCAGCACCAGCTCTCCAGCCATCAGACAAAGACACAAACCCAGAAGCAGACACTGACAAAGACGCTGCATGGACGGCACTGGGTGAGGCCACCGCAAATGTCGGTTCGCACTGCCACCTTCCCACACCGGTACTGGGGGATGCTGCTGCAAACGTGAGTTCGCGCCACCATCTTCCCACACCAGAAGTGGGAAAAAAATGACGGGACAATACCTGGTTTTAATTTTTTTTATATATATACATATTTTTACATTTACATCCTCAGTGTCCAACTTCAAAACTGAACACCTCTAAGCTGTATTGCCAATATCTGACTTGGGCCCTAGAAATAACTGATTTTGATTGGCTGGTTTCTTAAACTATAGTTTGGGACCCTAAATATGCCAGGGTGCTCTCACTTAGGGAGATTCACGTATGATGGGAATATCAAGAGGAGCGTCCAGGAGTAGTCTGGGTGAAAGACTGAATTACTCAGGTGAGCTCCAGGCCGGGAACATGGTGAAAAACACCACTTACCAATTTGAGTTCTTTACTGTAGATCCTGGTAAACCACTGGTTGAAGGACAGAGCTGCTACCGCTAATGCCAAGTCCCTGAGAGGAGGCGAGAGGAGAGAAGAACAGAGAGAGTACGTGAGGAGAGAGCAAAGGAGAGAGGAGAGAACACGATGTGTTTGGAAATGTTTGGAAGGAGATCATAAACTCACTTGCTCTCTAAGTGACTGAAGTGCAGAAGATTGAACTCTTGACAATTGTGGACATAGAAGATGTTGTCTACATCCTGGTTAAAAAAAAGGAGTAATTTTTTAACGTCTTACCAAAATATATTTTTAATTTATAAATTGATGGTAAGCATAAAGCCAATGTAAAGCAAAGAACTAAAAAAAATCATTTTACATTTAGCACAGATAAAGGGTTGATTCCTATGAACAGATAAAAGATGGCCAAAATGAAAATCGTCTCATTGCTCAGAGGACAACGCAGGCACTTGGTATTGATGTCTTTGGCATACCTGGGATTTGAAAGATTAAACTCTCATTTGCGTGATATGTATGATAATTTAATTTTTGTGACTTTGGACATTTATGAATATGCCAGCTTTGTACTGCATTTCGATCCAGCCAGCCTGAAAGGTGCACCTGGAAAGCCAAACTAGCTGTACTTCCATTCTTCACAATGGTGGCGGTGACCACAATTGTTGATGTAGGTGAGGAACATGATGTGACTGCCCGATTAAATCAGAGATTCAAGGAGTATTAATGGAGTTGTCTGCTGTCGTTCAGCGTCTTCTAACGAAGACAAAAACACTGCATTCTGAAAGGATTTTGTTTGGCTGCACTTTCCTTCTATAGTGATCAAGGTCAGGGCAACAACGGTCGTTATTCAGCAAAGAACGGAGGTTTTACCAGCAGAAAAGTACAGAAAACAGAACCACCGAACAGGATGAAAGAGAGAAAGTGGAAAAAGACAGGCTTTCATTCACATTGCCCCGGTCTGCTGAGTGTTATGTGTTACGTGTTTTGTGTCTGGCTAATAAGAACGATCGCTAAGTAGTTGCATTTGACAACCTTACTAGGATTTTTGCATCGTATGTATGCAAAACTAATTTAAAAGCTAATACCAGGGGAATCGCAACAACAAGAAGATGAACAGCATACTATATAACCCCTTTCATGGTAAAGAACTAAAGAGTTTCTAAACATATAGATAGGAACTGGAAACAACACTCGCTTCAACAGGCAGTGAGAATAACCTCAAGTCAACCGTAAAAGGGTTTTACCATGGCGCCATTGCTATTACACCGTAGTCATTGAAAAGCAAATTCATTCCATTTCATTTCATTCAAGCAGTACTTTATTACTGAACCTCATCATGGTTCACTGTTGCGGTTTGGAAAACACTTGTCTCAAAATCATGTATGTTCTGTACTGAGAAATAACTTACGCCAGATTGGTTGTGGTTGCTATAGTTACCAAGCCTCCCTTCCGGTCTGCCTGCGTGGCAGTCTCTGTTGTTCTTCCTGTTTCAACTAAATGGCTGCTGCCGCACGTTTCCATCTGCGTTGTGTGATTCATTGATGTCATCTCTCATTACTGGCGTGGTGGCAGCGCTTGCCAGTCTTACGTCCCGAGGACTGATATTTACCGAACTAATCGCGGTAGCCCTTCCAGGGGAATCGCAGGGTAGTTATGTCTACCACCAGACGCAGCTGGGCTAGCTCAGACACAGTTGTGCTAGCTAAGTGGGCAGCATGGCGACACACGGAGCACCGAAGCAGTGGTGTTTAACAAAGACCGAGACGGTGAACTCTTTTGAGAACTGGCGTCAGAACCTGCTTTATATACTGTCGCTCGACGCCGGGTTTGCCCCCTTCCTGCTCGATGGCATGGAGTGGAAGAGAAGTCTAAAACGTCCCCTGTCCGGGGATTCACAGATGACGGTGAAGATATTCCCGCGCCCCGGCGTCGCAATAAAGAACAGAAGGTAGCCATGTTAGAGCTAATGTTGGGACAGATAGCCAATTATTGTGCTGTAATCTCTCGTCACGGCATAGTCAGGAACTCCACATCTATTGACAGCATATGGCAAGCTATTCGTCTACATTATGGCTTTCAGTGTACCGGGGCTCATTTCATTGACATTGCTGCTATTAAACGGGAGCCTGATGAGAGACCAAAGGATTTATATCAACGCTTGATGGCCTTCACGGAAGACAATCTACTGTGTAAAGATTCTGGCATCAGTCACATGGGACAGACTGTGACCGAGGATGAGGAGTTAACGCCCTCACTGGAGAACTTTGTTGTGCTCACATGGCGATCTACCGAAGCTCGTCAAACAACGGTACGGCACTGAGTTGCGGTCTCGCACATTGGCATCCATTAAACCAGAAATATCACAAGCCCTTGATTCGTTACTAGAAGAACTGCAGGCCTCAGAGTATGCTAGGGCTATGCGCGCGGCTGTGTCTGAACTCCCCAAGTCAAAGCAATCCATCCCTGTCCGGACAAGGAGGTCATGCCCCCTTTGTAAATGTGCCGGCAGGCCTGATAATCACTTCCTCAGCAAATGTTCCTTTCTGCCCCCCCAAGATAAAAAGTACATGGCAAAGTCGCGCCAGGTTTTGGGAGAGCAGGTCGAGACTGATGATGAGGTAGAGGAGTGCGTTAGTGGGGAGCCAGCGCCATCTAGTGGTGTGAAACGTGTACTTATCAAACAGTCCCCGTACCTCGACGCCTTCCATGGACACTGCCCTGTGCGTCTCACCGTTGATAGTGGGGCAACAGTCAACATGATGAGGGCCTCATACGCGACCTGGCTGGGCGTCACCATCACAGGAAGTACGCAATCCGCATTCCAAGCAGATGGCTCGTCCCTTTTGAAAGTATTGGGAGAGACACGGACACACCTCCAGAGAGATGGCCATGACCTCTATTTTGAGGGCCTCATCGTTGAGAATCTCGACTCTGATATCCTGGCTGGAATTCCCTTTATGGAAAAGAACGACGTCTCCATCAGACCAGCCAAACACCAAATCTGCTTGGGCGAGGATATATACTGCTACGGCATCCTCCAAACACCGACGGATAGGCATGCCGTACGGCGTGCGCATGTGCTCCGCGCTCCGGATAAATCTACTGTGTGGCCAGGGGAGTACATCGAGCTCAGGCTGCCTCCTGAGCTGGGCAATGTGGACAGTGAGCTGGCTGTTGAACCACACGTCGATGTCTCATGTGACCAGTCTGACTCACAGCAGTGGCCTGCCCCAACTTTGCAATGGGGTGTGTCCGGCAAGATCCATGTCCCAAATCTCACTTGTGAGCCGCGGCTGATCCAGAAAAGCCACCACCTATGCCGTGTCCGTGCCACATATGTCCCGTCACTCAGTGACGCTGCCGTGCCAGCTGATCCCCCCAAACCGGCCCCGACGACCATGTCAGCCTTGTCCTCTGACCTTGTCGCTCTGGATCCAGATAACATCATGCCTGCTGACATCAGAGATGAGTTCCGCGCCCTGCATAGAGAGTTTGATGTAGTGTTTGATCCCCACTTTGAAGGATATAACGGCGCTGTGGGTCCGTTCCAGGCCAGGGTGAACATGGGACCTGTCCTACCTCCACAACGTAAGGGGAGGGTCCCACAGTACTCCACGGGTCAGCTGCAAGAACTCCAGGCTCAGTTCGACGTGTTGGAGAGCATGGTTGTCTTCAGAAAGCCCGAGGATGTCGACATCACAGTGGAATATGTCAATCCTTCGTTCCTTATCAAGAAGCCTGGAGGAGGCTTTCGCCTTGTCACTGCATTCGCGGATGTTGGCCGGTACAGTAAACCCCAAACCTCCCTGATGCCTGATGTTGACTCCACCCTGCGTCTTATAGCTCAATGGAAATATGTTATTGCCACAGACCATACCAAAGCCTTTTATCAGATTCCTCTGTCCAGGGACTCGTGGAAGTACTGTGGGGTCATCACACCCTTCAAGGGTGTCCGTGTGTATGTGCGGAGTGCTATGGGCATGCCGGGGTCTGAGACGGTGCTGGAGGAGTTGACGTGCAGAGTCTTCGGGGACCTTCTTGAACAAGGCCATGTGGCCAAGGTGGCAGATGACCTGTATTGTGGTACAGACACTCTCGAGGACGTGCTAGCTGTCTGGAGGCGGGTTCTCTCTACCCTACAGAAGTGTGGTCTGAACCTGTCCGCCACTAAGACCACTGTAGCTCCTGTACAGACCTCCATCCTGGGCTGGGTGTGGCATCAGGGCACAATCCAGGCCAGCCCTCACCGCGTCTCTGCCCTGGCTGCGTGTCTCCCTCCAAAGACTGTGACGGGATTGCGTTCATTCATTGGCGCATACAAGGTGCTGGCTCGTGTACTGAAGAACTGCGCTGCTGTGCTTGCCCCGTTGGACGATGCAGTCGCTGGGCGGGAGTCAAAGGAGGCGATCCTGTGGTCAGATGAGCTGCTGTGTGCCTTCGCCTCTGCTCAGAAAGCACTATCCTCTACACGTGGCATCACGCTTCCACGGCCTGCAGACCAGCTGTGGATTGTAACTGACGGCGCCGTCAGAGAGCCAGGCCTAGGCGCTACGCTGTATGTCACCTGCAAGGACACTGTTAAGGTCGCAGGCTACTTCAGCGCGAAGTTGCGCAAAAACCAGACCTCCTGGCTGCCTTGTGAGGTTGAGGCCTTGTCCATGGCTGCGGCGGTGAAACACTTTGCCCCCTACATAACCCAGTCATCCCAGAAAGCCTGTGTTTTGACAGACAGCAAGCCATGTGTACAGGCTTTTGAGAAGCAGTGCAGGGGAGAATTCTCAGCAAGCCCCCGTGTCACTTCCTTCCTTTCTACCGCTGGCCGGTTCCAAGTGCTCATCCGGCATGTGGCAGGAGCAGCTATCCTGCCATCTGATTTCGCTAGCCACAATGCACTAGAGTGTGACAACCCCACCTGCCAGATATGTGCCTTTGTCTGCTCTACCGCCGACTCCGTCGTGCGCCAAGTCACAGTGGAAGATGTTGTGCGTGGGACTGAGAAGTTGCCCTTCACCAACAGGTCGGCCTGGCTTGCCATACAGGCAGAGTGCGCTGACCTCAGACAGACCCGCACTCACCTCTGTCAGGGTACGTGTCCATCCAAGAAGCCGACTAACATTCGTGATGTGAAAAGTTACCTGAACGTCACCACAGTGGCTAAGGACGGCCTCCTAGTTGTTCGCCGGCACACCCCCCTCGCAGCCTCGACGGACTGCATTGTTGTGCCTCAGTCTGTCCTCGATGGCCTACTGACCTCTCTCCATATCAAGCTCGATCACCCCACCGGCACCCAGTTGAAGACAGTTGTACAACGCTACTTCTACGCGTTGGATGTGGAATCTGCTGTGCAACGTGTCTCCAGCGGCTGCCACCAGTGTGCAGCTCTGAAGAAGGCCCCTGCGTTCGTATCTGACCAGTCTACGAGTGACCCTCCGGAAGTCGTCGGGTCTTCTTTCGCGGCTGATGTGTTCAGGCGGGACTGCCAGTTCATTCTGATTGTCTGGGAGTGTGTCACGTCTTTCACGCTATCTTGTCTCATCGACGACGAGCGCAGAGACACTCTCAGGGACGCTTTAACCCGCTTATGTGTGGGTCTGTGCCCTCTCGACGGCCCCTTTGCTGTGATCAGGACTGACCCTGCCCCTGGTTTTGCTGCATTGGCAGGGGATGGGGCCCTCGCTATGCACAGACTAGTTGTTGAGGTGGGCAACGCCAAGAATGTCAATAAGAACCCAGTGGCAGAGAAGGCTGTTCAAGAGATTCAGGGGGAGGGTCTTCGTCTCGAGCCTAACTGTAAGGCTGTTACTCCCCTGTTACTCTCTGTTGCTACGGCCAACCTGAACAGTCGTGTTAGGTCGCGTGGATTATCTGCCCGTGAAATGCTGCTTCAGCGTGACCAGTTCTCCCATAGGCAGTTGCCTGTAGTCGACCAGGACCTCATCCTGAAACAACACTCGGAGCGTGTCACCAACCATCCGTACAGCATGAAGTCAAAGGTGCCCTCTGGTCGTGTGGCCGTGCCTCCCGCTATTCGACCTGGTGAACTGGTGTACCTGTATGGTGACCGGAATAAGTCAAAGGCCTGTGACAGGTACCTCGTCACGAGCGTGGGTGGTTCATGGTGCAATATCCAGAAGTTCACGGGGTCTCAACTCCATCATACCTCCTACAGGGTCAGGCTGGGTGACTGCTACAAAGTGGAAGGTCCCTCTACGGCCTCTGAACCCCTCGCGGACGATTTCGCGTATGATGAGGACTTGGACAACCCTGTCCCGCACTGCCCTGACATACCGCCAGCCATTGCCGAGCCCCCACCTGCACCTTGCCTGCCTTATGATAACGATATGAGGCTGGGGGATGAGACTGTGCCTCCTGTCGAGGTCGAGCCTGGGTGGAGCTCCCCTGGCGAGTGTGTGCCTGCTTTTGTACCTGATGCTGCACCTCGACGCTCGGAGCGTCGCCGGCGCTTGCCACGGCATTCAGACGACTTTGAACTTTAGGCCAGTTGTTTGTGTACTGGTGATAATGTTTTGTCTTACCTTTCAGACCTAGTTATATAGCCTGAGCTGAGATGTTGCTTGGTGTTCTGTGGTGTTATTGTTGTGCTGTGTGTAGGGGGGGGGGTCTTTCTTTTGGGAAAAAAGGGGTGACGCCAGTATTGGTTGTGGTTGCTATAGTTACCAAGCCTCCCTTCCGGTCTGCCTGCGTGGCAGTCTCTGTTGTTCTTCCTGTTTCAACTAAATGGCTGCTGCCGCACGTTTCCATCTGCGTTGTGTGATTCATTGATGTCGTCTCTCATTACTGGCGTTATTTAATGAGTTGGTCTCGGGGACCGACAAGGTTCTTCGTTACTTTGCTTTATTACTATTTCAAAATCCAGAAGGTATGAGTGCCCACCCTGGAGTATGGCACAAAAACAGTTCCATCATATAGTGTGTGTTGGTAGATGCTTTTTTTTTAATTTCAGTTTTTTTGATCAACTTAATGGCAAATCCATCGTGTCATATTCTCCATATGTTCTTTTGATGCAGCAAGTTTGTTCAGGCCTCTCTCTCTCTCTCTCTCTCTCTCTCTCTCGATCGCATGCTTCCAGTGACAGACCCCGTTTTGGTGAACACAGTCAACTCCGAACTTTCGGCAAGCGAAACAAAATGCTGCGCCAGCTTTGACGCTGTAGTCCAACCACTCCCTGAGGTTATACCCACTGGCTTATGAAAGACCGTTTCTGACTCTAAAACAAACGAACTGGGAATTTGCTCAAGGTGGGTTGAGCAGGCGCATCAACTCCCAAATCATCCGGTGCAAAGCTGCCAGTTGGAGAGCTGCTGTTTGAGGGAACGTGGCCACCTTCCTCGCTGTTAGCTGTGGCTAATGGTGGCCGTTGCTCCCCGCTCCATGCTTCTGCTACTTCGGAAGTGGTTCCCTGTTGCTCCTGGCTTCGTGGACTAGCCTCAGTAACTCCATGTGCGGTTCCCTCTCCTCCCTCTTCGCTTCGATCATTTTGAGTTGGTAATTTGCTTTTGTCAACTTTGAAAAATCTTCTTATATCCATTTCGACTTTTCGTCAGTTCGCGCACAGCAGAAACAGTGCACCGACTGAGCATACTTCACCCTACTGAAACTCGCGAGACGCCTGCTGACGCAACGCGTGAAGGGAACGTGCAGAACACATATGATGTGGATTGGATAGCCGCCTAACATAAAACATAAATCTTTTCTAAATTTAATTAAACATTATAATTTGGTAAATAACGCACCAACATGAAATAATGTAATAACGATTTTGAGGATTTAAACATCTTGAAATAATTTTTTTTGGGGGGGGGTGCATTGAATGTCGCTTGGGGGGGGGTACTAAGCCTCACAACAGCGCCCCCTGGAGCCAGGCCTGGCCTCCTCTAGTCGGTCGTGGCGCCTGTTTGGGTGGGGGGGGGGGTGGGGGAATCGCGTGATCCTCCCACGCGGAAGCTCCTCAATGTCAGGTGAAAAGAAGCGGCTGGCAACTCCACATGTATGGAGGAGGCATGTGGTAGTCTGCAGCCCTTCCCGGATTGGCAGAGGGGGTGGAGCAGCGACCGGGAAGGCTCGGAAGAGTGGGATAATTGGCTAGGTAAGACTGGGGAGAAAAAGGGGAAAAATCCAAGAAAAAAGACTGAGAATATACTCTACAGTTGACATACAAATGATTTGTCGCATCCTCCCAGCACTGAGCTCCAAGTCTTGTCTGATCTAAGGGCTTAACAATCTCCCTTTAAACTGCATTTCCCACTTCCTCGCCAGCTCCAGGAGACACTCACTGAATTGCATTGTACTGCCATATCCTCATGCTTACTTACCCACTGAATCTCCTGTCTGCAGGGTGTCTCGTTGAAGTCACACAAAGCAGCATAGGTGTCGGAAAACCCTCCTGGGGAAACACAGATACATACAAATGCAAAATTCACTAAAAAGTGCAGATGCCTGGGTTCTTCGTATAAAATCAATGAAAATGAGTTGCTTGTGTGAATTCACTGTTGACAAAGAGCATGCTGAACAACTCTCGCGTTCAGTTGAAAACAATAAGACTAGTGACCGTCGTACACATACCCCCCGCCTGGGGACAGTTATACCTTCCTTTCTCATATTTTTGGATTTTCTTCCGCACTGGGTGAAGAAATAGGGCCTACCTATGCCTGTATGACATGAATACAGGGAACAAGAAACCCAAGCACAGAGAAACACTGCAGACTACAAGAGTTGACAAAGCCTTCACTCAAAATTGAAAAAGACAAAACAAAGCTCGCACTTATTACACACAAGTGAACAAATACAAATAAGCAGACTCTAGAAAAACCCAGAGACAAGCGGCTCATGACAAACAAAGAGAAACGTGAAGACTGAACAAAGGTCAAGGGTGAACTGAGGACCTTGAATACACATATAGAAACGGGTGCACTGAGCAACCAACCAAACACGGGTGAAAAATGAGGAGTAAAAAATAAAAATGAATGAAGAGGGCCCTCTAGAGGCAATTAATACACATGAGCAGGAACTGTTTATATATATATATATATATATATATATATATATATATATATATATATATATATATATATATATATATATATATATATTCCGTTCCTCGTTAGCTGAGCACTTCTATCAACACCATTTACGGTTTCGGGGGAAAAAAACGCTATAGATAGATAGATAGATACGGTTCAGGGATGGTCATTCCCTCTTCACATCGACAGCCTCTTTGACTCCCTGTTTAAACCAGCGTTCCTCCCTATCAAGGATGTGAACATCCTCATCAGCGTGACTTACAACATGAACAGTGTACATAGTGTCTGCTGTTAAGTGGCAGAAGGATTGTAGTGACTTGTACTTTGGGGAAACCAAACAGACGCTGGCCAAAAGGATGGCACAACACAGAAGAGCTAACATGTCAGGCCAGGACTCCGCAGTCTACACCATCTGCAGGCCAGTGGCCACTCTTTCGAGGATGAGGATGTGCACATCCTTGATAGGGAGGAACGTTGGTTTGAACGGGGAGTCAAAGGACTAAAGACATTATCCTCAGCAATATGGAGGAGAATTACTGTAGCACATACATGGAATCCCTCACACGGTCACATGGTCAAGGGTGTCCAGTGTTGAAAGACCCAAACAATAAGCAACCTCGGGTTATATCAGGTATAACATGTCAAGGCACTTCAGGGGATGTAAGTATTAGTACCACAGGACGCAGGTTGATCATCCAGTTGCTCCTCTACCAGAGTGGACAGTGTGTAGATTCTGTCCTGGATATCTGAAGGTATCTTCTTTAAAAGCTTTCTGAAGGTGCACACACACACACACACACGCACACACACAAAGAGGGACATGCACAGATATAATAACATGCATGCTTGCACAAAGGCGCACACACACATAATCAGAATTGAAAATAATGTTTTCTGAGTCATTCTTTTTCAGACTCAGAGAGAAAGGTGGGTTGTGGAGGAATAACATGGGTCGCCGAATTATGCATAGCTAATAAATATCTACCTAAACACGAATCTTAGAGTAAAGTTGACAAGCCCACCTTGGAGATGAATCCGGGAAGATCTTCTTGAGAGCAGTGGTCATGTGACTGATCATGGTCTCCAGATCCTCGATTTGTGATACACTGAAAGACAATGTTTGACTATCCATCTCAAACACAACCTAGATAAACACATGAAATACACAAAGTCAGACACGGCTTCATGTGGACAGCTGCAGGGTGTCTACTGTTAAATGATGTTAACAGTGTTACAGTTCGACATCAATTCAGTGTCCAAGACCAACGAACTGCTGATCCAAGGAGAGCAGGGGTCACGGGGTCACGGGTTGAGGGGGTGATATCTAAAAGTTCGATTAAATTAAAAGTGGTTTTTTTTCATTTCCATTTTTATCTGCACTTAACTTACATATATTTACCACTGCTCTAGAAGTTCACAAAAATAATTTTATTTTGTTTTTTTATGAGAATAATAGTTTTTTTTTTGTGGATTTTCCTTCTTTTTCTCCCCAGTTGTATCTGGTCAATTACCCCACTCTTCCGAGCCACCCCGGTCGCTGCTCCACTCCCCTCTGCCGATCCAGGGAGGGCTGCAGACCATCACATGCCTCCTCCGATACATATGGAGTCGCCAGCCGCTTCTTTTCACCTGACAGTGAGGAGTTTCACCAGGGGGACATAGCGCGTGGGGGACCAACCACGCTATTCCCCCCCCCCCACATTGTTCAAAGCAGTCATTTGCGCATCAACAAAATTATTCCAGTGGCGTCCCGGTGGCATGGCGGTCTATTCCGTTGCCTACCAACACGGGGATCGCTGGTTCGAATCCCCGCTTTATCTCCGGCTTGGTCGGGCATCCCTAGACACCATTGGCCGTGTCTGCGGGTGGAAAGCCGGATGTGGGTATGTGTCCTGGTCGCTGCACTAGCGCCTCCTCTGGTGGATAGGGGGGGAAGGGGAACTGGGGGGAATAGCGTGATCCTCCCACGCGCTATGTTCCCCCTGGTGAAACTCCTCACTGTGCGGCGAAAAGAAGCGGCTGGCGACTCCCCATGTATCGGAGGAGGCACGTGGTAGTCTGCAGGGGGTCGCGTAGCAACCGGGACGGCTCGATAGCGTGGTAATTGGCCGGATGCAATTGGGGAGAAAACGGGGGCAAGAAGAAAAGTGTTCCAGTGACTGAAGTGATGAAGAGCTTTGTCGTGAGAGCATCCCTCTTCAGCATCTGAAAGTAGGTTGGGATCATCTAAATCCCGGCATGGATAAATCAGCTGAGAGAAGGCAAAATCCACACTAACACGGATAATTTCAAAGAAGGAGAGAAAATGCTCTTTGGTCCAGCTGTGAATTGTGTTGAATCTAAGTGTCAGAGTAAGCATACATCAAGTTCCTGGTAATATTCAAATCTATTCGGCAAATTAAACAGTTTCGGATTACGAATGATAACACAAGGAAACCGTTAGCACGACACGTATGTCTTGATGCATGCTCAATAATCCAGGTAAGGAAATCACAGAAAGTTGAATCTCTATATGCATGACACATACACCTATAGAAACCCAACAATCTGGGAGTGAAATGGAAAAAAATAAATAAAATAAAGCCACTTTATTTGACATTGTATTCTTACAATGAATTTGAAGCGGCTTTAAACATTTTCCATCTGGAGAAGCAAGCAAAAAAAAAAAAAAAAAGAAAAAAAAACTGACCTCCAGATGGACCACATATAACTTTTTTTTTTTAATTGAAATACTGGAGCACAGTTTGGGCTTCTTACACTGTGAAATTGCAGTTACTGATGGGGGACATTTGATTGTTGATGTTTACCATAAACCAACACAGACTTTCAAAACGACTGGAGTAAATCTTTCTGCTCCATGTTTCTCACACGGCCAGTTGTATGTAGCTGCCTCCAGAACTGGTAGTGCAGAAAAGCTTTCTATCCTAGTATAACCGAGGGTTTGTAGATGTCGCCTATACAGTATGAAACTATAAAATAACAAATACGGAGGCTCCACTTTCACACGAGGGCCACTTTATTTGGATTCTTCCCCAACAGAACTCCACAGCAACAACACTGCGTACAGCACTTCCGCTCTCTCTTCAGCCTTCAAAATAAGAGCTCAAGGCATACTCTGTGGCAACAGCTTATAAAAGGAACTTAAAATCGCTAACAGGCAAGTCCAGAAAAATAGGTTACACTAGCGCCAAATAGTAAGACACGCAACGTGGTTTACCCTGATGTGCCTGAGCACTGAGCGATTAATACACACATTGGCAAAGAAGCTTGGTGAATGGATTGAAAATTGCGACATTTGATAATTTTCATCAATAACATTCGTTTATTCGACATTCGTTTATCATATGTATAAGATCATAAATTATCCTATATTTCAGCATCGATTATATCATTAAGATCAGATCGTGTTGGTTGTTTTGGTGAGAACATTTTCCCCGGGCAACGTCGGGTACCTCCCGGAAGTACATTAATAAATTCATTCATTCATTTTCCAAGCCGCTTATCCGGATGAGGGTCGCGGGGTGCTGGAGTCAATCCCAGTGCTCATTGGGCGGAAGGCGGGGAAACACCCTGGACAGGTGTGACGTCTTGAGTTGATGCAGTTGGAGGACAGTAGGGGGAGCTACAGGACAAGCTAGGATGTAAGTGACTGTAAGAGGGGCGAAGGAGTGTGACGTGGTTGTTGAGGTAAAGAAGCGTATGCTAATAGACGTGTGTCTTCGAGTGGTCCCTTAGCAACGCAACAGGTCGCCAGTCCTTCGCAGACATTAATAAATTAATTTACAGTATAAATTAATTGTAAATTAAATTAACTGAATTAATTGTTCGACTGTGTGATATTATCTGGTCATCATCTATTAATAGGACCAGTCTGATCTTATCAATAGATGACCAATAATACAGTATTTACAGTACGTTCGCTAGCACCCCCCACGCATTTTAGTGATCGCGCTCAAACTAGCAGGCGTGGTTGGCTAATGGCTGGTCGGGCTTGGTTAATGATCGAAGGCGGAAGGAAGTTAGTGATCCGAAATGGATCATTTCTTGATCTCCACTTTGTCGTTTGCACATCTTGGAGCTCGTACCTTTTTTTTTCTTCCATTTCACTGCACTCTGGACTTGTACTTGTGTGTACGTGACAAATAAAACTCTTGAATCTTGAATCAAACGGCGACGTTTTGTGGCTATCGACCCGCAACAGTTGATAGTGAGTCTCCTGAAACAAGTTTAGAGATGGGAGATCAGCAGGAGGAGAATCAGTCTGACGATGCTACGGCCAACGTGGATTTTAGCTAACGTCCACAGGAAGGCCCAAGACATCCAATTCTTAAAGCATACCGATCACAGACGTTTGGGACTCAGCAAAGGAGTTTCAATAGCAGTTGGTTTGAGCAATATGTCTGGCTGGAATATAGCGTCACCAAAGATGCAGCTTTTTGTTTTGCATGCAGGGATTTTTTAGGACCGGGTCAGCACAGATTTCATTCTGAGGCATCGCTCACCATCACTGGCTTCCAAAACTGGCGAAACGCTACAGCCAAGTTTAAGGCTCATAAGTCATAACTAAAGTGCGGGGCACCATTTTTCAGCGGGGGCATGGACGGAGTTCAAAATAAAGCGGGAACAGTAACCTGGCATTGTTGGCCATAAACACCAGGACAAAAGATTTGGACACTGATGAAATCATCGATGCCTTTGCCAACAATCAAAATAACAGATGCATTGTTCTTCTATGAAGACGTCTAATGGTGAGTGACTGTCTTATAATGGCGCTGTATTACTAGGCCAGGTATTGCCATATAACAGTTGTTCTCATGCTTCACCATTATTCTTTATTTATATTCTGTAAGTTATTCTTTATTCTACGAGCTGCGCACTCATTGCCTAATACGTACGTACCTGGAGATGTATGTTATGCTAGGCGTCTAACGGTTTGTTACGGTTTTTGGGATGTTAAGAGAGAAATGACAGTCGCATTGTGTTATATCACATTTGTACAGTTTTGGTCTTGATCTGGAACGAGGTCTGATACGCTGTTGTTAGACCAACAGCGATGCATGAGGTTCTTGTCGCTGCCCTGCTCTGTGTGTGTGTGTGTGTGTGTGTGCGCGCGCTGTTTTGAGCTGGAGTCCGATTCTGTCGTACATTGCCCAGTGTGTGTATTAGCCACTCTTAACACATGCGATTGCATTTGGTCATGCGTGCATATACTGGTATAGCCACAGGTCCGTAGCACCCCCAATTAATAGTCAAGTTCTGACTGAGCACCCCCAATAAAAATTCGCTGGCGTCGCCAATGGTCAGGCGCACAGACAGGAGTATTAACCCTAACATGCATGTCTTTTTGATGGTGGGAGGAAACCGGAGCACCCGGAGGAAACCCACAGAGACACGGGGAGAACATGCAAACTCCACAAAGAAAGGACCCGGGGTTCAAACCCAGGACCTTCTTGCTGTGAGGCAACAGTGCTAACCACTGAGCCACTGTATCACCCCTTCCTTTTATCAACAATCAATCAATCAATCAAGTTGCATTTTATATCGCGCTTTTCTCGCTGCAACAGCCACTCAAAGTGCTTTACATTTTTGGTCAAATAAACCTATCATGGTTGATCTCAACCCCAACTGACACTGTCAGCATTGCACAACCACAAGCACTGCCTTTCAGCTGAGAGAAGCACATTCATGCTCCACTCAGGAAACGAACAGAAGGTCTTGTCAGGACAAGGTCTGAACCTTAAGCCAAAAGGGGGACTGCAGAGGTCACAGCCACAGGTCAGAAGTTCACCTAACTTCTTCCCTGTGCATGGCCCTCACCTTATTAAACTGGTTAATCACATTCAGTATTTATTACCATCATACAACACACAAATAGAAAAAATAACATATAAAAGTCTGTTGCTTAGAAAAAAATCAAGTTTTTGGAAAAGTGGCTTGGGAAAACTCCTCAGGGTGGGGTAAGTATCTTCTACTGTGTGTTTGGTTGAGTGTCTACCTGTGTGAGGCTGAAAATGTTGATAGAGGAAATCTCAAGAAAGCTGAATGAACTCTCCACCTGTGAACATGTACATACACACACACACACACACACACACACACACACACACACACACACACACACACACACACACACAATGTCACAAAAATGGCAACACAGAAAGAAAAACAAATAGCTCAAAAAACAGGACACACACGCACACGCACGCACACGCACACACACACACACACGCACGCAGGTAGTGTGGCAGATCAAGTGATAACAGGCCTGCATGTCATGAAGTAGGAGAGAAAAGCAGGGTGAAACGGGGTCAGAGGAAAAGCTTGTAACAAATAGGAAACTCTGACAGGCCAGTGACAAAACCGAGCTCCTGAGCAAAAACAAGAGAGGCGTTTCCACGGCAGCATCTGCATGGGTGTGGGTGCGTGCATGTATGTGTGTGTCTCACAGCGTCATTGTGACTCAACTTCAATGTGGAGACACTGCTGACACCACCCACTGTGAGGTTTTGTCTTTCTGCAAATCAGAGAATGTGACTGGTGGACGCACACACACACACGCACGCACGCACGCACGCACGCACGCACGCACGCACACACACACACACACACACACACACACACACACACACACACACTACTTATTTAGGACTATGAGTTACCCTGGCAGGTTGTCTGTTTATGATCAAGTAACCTCTCCATGGACTCAGCACCTGACGAGAGAGAGTTGTTTTAATTTAGACAAGCGATTGGTAACACCAGAGCTCCCCCCACAGGTTGAGCGTGGTAACTGCAACCAGAAAAGCATGCGCAGAACAGTGAATGAAGTCATGTCAAGTCAATTTTATTTGTATACCCCAACATCATAAATTACAAATTTGCCTCAAAGGGCTTTACAGCAACACAACATCCTTTCCTTAGACCCTCACACCGGAAAACTGAAGACATCACCGTATATATGTATACTATATGTTATATTGCAATTCATTAAATAGATCTACTTGCTGGAAAATAAATGTTACTGGGCAGCCAACTCTGATGAAGTATTATGTGTTTATTTCAGCCTCTCTGATATGTTCTCTACACCATTGCACTTTATCACCTCTTATTTCGTCTGTGTAAGTCAATCCTTGTGTATAAAGTACATCCGGAAAGTATTCACACCCCTTCACTTTCCCCACATTTTGTTATGTTACAGCCTTATTCCAAAATGGATTAAATTCATTTTTTTTCTCATCAATCTACACACAATACCCCATAATGACAAAGTGAAAAAGGTTTTGTAGAAATTTTTGCAAATTTATTAAAAATAAAAAACTGAAATATTGCATGTACATAAGTATTCACACCCTTTGCTATGACACTCAAAATTGAGCTCAGGTTCATCCTGTTTCCACTTATCATCCTTGAGATGTTTCTACATCTTGATTGGAGTCCACCTCTAGTAAATGCAATTGATTGGACATGATTTGGAAAGGCACACACCTGTCTATATAAGGTCCCACTGTTGACAGTGCATGTCAGAGCAGAAACCAAGCCATGAAGTCAAAGGAATTGTCTGTGGACCTCCGAGACAGGATTGTATCGAGGCGCAGATCTGGGGAAGGGTAAAAAAAATGTCTACAGCTTTGAAGGTCCCGAAGAGCACAGTGGTCTCCATCATTCATAAATGGAAGAAGTTTGGATCCACCAGAACTCTTCCTAGAGCTGGCCACCCAGCCAAACTGAGCAATTGGGGGAGAAGGGCCTTGGTCAGGGAGGTGACCAAGAACCCGATGGTCACTCTGACAGAGCTCCAGTGTTCCTCTGTGGAGATGGGAGAACCTTCCAGAAGGACAACATCTCTGCAGCACTCCACCAATAAGGCCTTTATGGTAGAGTGGCCAGACAGAAGCCTCTGCTCAGTAAAAGGCACATGACAGCCCGCTTGGAGTTTGCCAGAAAGCGGACTGGTTTCATCAGACCATGAGAAACAAGATTCTCTGGTCTGATGAAACCAAATTTGAACTCTTTGGCCTGAATGCCAAACGTCACGTCTGGAGGAAACCAGGCACCTCTCATCGCCTTGCCAATACCATCCCTAAAGTGAAGCATGGTGGTGGCGGCATCATGCTGTGGGGATGTTTTTCAGCAGCAGGAACTGGGAGACTAGTCAGGATCGAGGGAAAGATGAATGGAGCAAAGTACAGAGAGATCCTTGATGAGGACCTCAGACTGGGGCGAAGGTTTACCTTTCAACACGACAACAACCCTAAGCACACAGCCAAGACAACGAAGGAGTGGCTTCAGGACAAGTCTGTGAATGTCCTTGAGTGGCCCAGCCAGAGCCCAGACTTGAACCCCATTGAACATCTCTGGAAAGACCTGAAAATAGCTGTGCAGCGACACGCCCCATCTAACTTTACAGAGCTCGAGGATCTGCAGAGAATGGGAGAAATACCCCAAATATAGGTGTGCCAAGCTTGTAGCTTCATACCCACAAAGACTTGAGGGTGTAATCACTGCCAAGGGTGCCTCAACCAAGTACTGAGTAAAGGGTGTGAATACTTATGTACATGCAATATTTCCGTTTTTTATTCTTAATAAATTTGCAAAAATTTCTACAACACCTTTTTCACTTTGTCATTATGGGATATTGTGTGTAGATTGATGAGAAAAAAAGGGATTTAATCAATTTTGGAATAAGGCTGTAACATAACAAAATGTGGGGAAAGTGAAGGGGTGTGAATACTTTCCGGATGCACTGTATATCTAAAGATCGTTGTGTTGTTATTCTATGTTAAGTACTCTTGAGAGAGCTACGAAACCGGAGTCAAATTCCATGTATGTGCAAACCTACATGGCCAATAAACATGATTCTGATGTATTTTCATCTATCAAGAAACCCCCACTGATGCCTCTATACACAGAACAGGGAGCCAACCATGTCCTAGTGTGCGTTCAGACACATCACAATTTTAGTTTGACACATTTCAGTTTGGAAAATCACCACATCACTCACCAGAACTCTGCTCTCTGATCTCCCCTCTGGCTGCGTCGAATGGTTTAGCCCGACCGTCCTCGCCAGACACACCCTATGTGGTTTCAACAGTTCTGAGATCTGTTCTATTTTTTTGGGAGGGGAGGGGAGGGGTTGTTATTTAGGATTACCACAATCACCATGTGCTTTGGGCTGGCACTGTGGGATCTAATATATTCCAATAAAAAAACCCAAAACATCATGACTATGTATTTTTATTTCCCAAATGATCACTATTACAATACAGCATGTGTTAGACCACTGTTTCTGTTTGCATTGATGATTGTGTAATGTCTTTACTCAGTTCTCTCTAATCCAGTACATACGTCCCCTTTTTACATATGGGCAGAGCAGCCACAGTAAAGAAAGATGTTAGCATTTCACAGGAATCAACATGATCAATTTCTGTCGTGGCTGTGCCACCCCGCCACCACCGTCACATTGCTCATACCCCTGACAACAATATGGTTGCTACCATGTCAACACCAATATAATGTTACATGAGACTCTTGCAAGGGTATCGGAGTGACAAAGCAAAGGGTAAAAGGGGTTAAAGGTTAGGCTGATGCCTCCAAGTCAGTATTTTAAGCCAATGCAAACGTGTAACATCACTGTCAACAAAATCGACTGCTGCAGGCCCGTGCAGTAAAAGGGTACGCAAAGCAATATGACAGAGGGCTAAGGTGTCCCTTTGAGTCGGGCGTTCCTCGACATCTTGCAGAGCAAATATCTAATTAAAAAAGATATGCATTTGGACGATCTAGCAGGACAGTTTTCAAACGGGTCCTCAGCGATCCACAGTACTGGTTTTCTGTCTTGCTGCGTGCATCACGACATTCACCTGTTGTGGGGTATTCCAGCAATTTTATGGGGGGGGGGGTAAATGTAACACATCAAGTAAATGTAATGGACTATCTGGAGGCATAAAAAACCAGTAGCATTAGGGGACACCGAGGACCAGATTGTAAGCCACTATCGACATTACCGTGTCAGGGCAAGGCACTAAGGACCTCAGGCTTTTGAACATTTGTCTATGCATGTCTGCGTTACAGGTAACAGTGGCCTAATGCTGACATCACAACTTTATTCCCATTGCCTTGGCATTTTGTTGTCTTACCTTGCATGGAGGGTGATATGGTGTCCATACCTGACGCCATTGTTCTCAGTAGGAAGCCTTCACAAAGGCTTGATATCGAAGGGTTTTAAACACACCTATATGATCCACTCGTAAACTGGTTATATATCCAAAATATCTGAACTCCAAAGAATTAAAAAGTCAGAATAACGTAAAAAATATTAACAAAATCATGAGGTAATAACGTATTTTCTAGTAGTTGGCTAGAGAATATAGCCATAAAAGGGAGGCAGAAGTAACTAACAGCAGCAGTGCGCAACAATATAGGATGAAGTTTTGACAGGTATGAGTACACACATACACACACACACACACACACACACCACATCCTTTTCTTCCTCATGTATGTGGAGGCACACAAAACTGCTCTTGTGCAGTCACATTTTTTGTAATTGCAATGCATGTTTTTTTCTTTTAAAAAAATAGGTGCACATGCAAGCACACACGCACACACACACACGCACGCACGCGCGCACACACACACAAAGCTTTGATTTGAGAGTTTAAATGAAAGCAAAAGGCAGGAAACAGCCGAACCATATCAAACCACCATCACCTTTAAAATTCGAAAGAAGTAGTTTCTGCTACCTAGCCTACAATACATTAGCTCTTACATGATGCCACGAGGGTACATCGTTTTAGCATGGGAGGTCCTGGTGGGAGATGAAATCCTCAGCCTCCGTAGTGTTCGTGCCAGAGGTTTCCCCATCACCCTACACAGAGCTACAATATTGAACCATGTTGTATGTACATTTAAGGCGACATCCTGAAGGGAGAGGGATGGGGAGGTAGGCGTGAGTGTGCGAGTGAGACTGAGAAATAAGAAGCATGTGGCAGACACCAATGAGGTATAGTATGAGAAAAAAATAAATTAATGACATGAGCACAAACGTTGTGCTGTTTGTGGCAGGGATTATAATAACAAAGATCATTTCTCAGTAGATGTACTCCCCTGTCTTAGTAGTACTTTAAGTATCAGCAAGTACTTTATTACCATACAATAATCTCCAAGTCTAGACCAATAAAGTTTGTGGTAACCAAAAAAAAAAAATAATCAGGAAATAAAATATTAGGCGCTGTATTCCCCCTCCCCCGAAATATACCCAAACAATACAAATTGCGATCTTTCAGAGCAGACGTAGGCTGTACGTGTTTATTTTTCTTCTCAATTGCTGTACAGTGTTAAATTCTCTTAACGTCTCCAAGTACATGTCTCAATATCAGATTGACAAAAACAACAAAAAAAAAGTCTTAAAAAATTCCTCTCTTGATCTAAACTTCAGGACTGTGTTCAATAAATCTAGCCGCCCCCCTCCCCCCCAATGTTAAACCATAGGGAAGTTGTGGGCAAGCAACAGAAGGCAAAAGGCGCACTGAAACATTGCTATAGCTTAAGAGCAGACCTTCCACGGCAGCCATTTTGATACGCTGCAGGGTACCACCAGTCTGCGTTCTCAACTCATGACAGGAGATCCAGTCATCCTATATGAACGGTCCAAAAGGTCTTGGCCATCCAAAGCCCTCTGGATAGTTCCATATTTGTCTCCCAACATGCCATTTTAATTACAAATTGATAATCTGCAGTTAAAAATCGATCTTTCGGTGACTGGTAAATCTACCTTTCACAAATTCAGTAAAAACAAAAGAGTAAAACCAAATCGCTTTATCCTAGAGGAAGTGGAAGGGGTTGAGTGAAGGTTGGCCTTTACATCTTTCTTAGCTGAAATCAGCTGTTAGGGCCCCATTTGAAACACGGCACAAAGCGCAGCGCAAGTGGCATTGCTAGTTTCAGACCAACGCAGTTGTCTTTTTCCCGCCCAGCACCCATATTGTTTAAATAGCAAATGTACCTGCGACCATCTGAGCGCCGGCGGGTGTGTTGGTCTTAAAAAATAGGTGTGGTCAGGCGTATTGGTATCTTGAGGCAGCGGAAAGCGATTGCACCACTGACCAGCGAAAACCTGGTCTAAAGTCAATGGCGCAGTGTTTTCCTGCTATTTTAAGGGCGCATTATTCAGATTGTAAGACGCGCCTACATAGCCGCGTGCACAACGCGTGTACACTGCTTGTTACACACACAGGGATGCACAGCAGCGCACAAACATGCAAAAGTTTACAACTAAAAATATTACAACCTGAAATATTGTATACGTCACAATATTAAAAAAATGATGTCAAAATGGAATCCGAGCTTTGGTGGATTCCTGCTGCTCCCGTAGATGGTCTTGCTCGCGCCCTTTCGCTTGCACAGGAGCAGATGTTTCCTCAGCAGAAAACCATTTGTTTCTCCCAACTTGCCAAACCCACCATTTAAATAGCAATGTGTCAAGGTGCAAGTGCACCTGGCTTTTAAAGGAAATGGAAGATGACATTCTGGTTTGATTCATGTTATGGCCAAAACACACCCATGATTAATTAAAAGGCTAAGTGCAACCCCTCTGCGCCTTGCTTTGCCTCCAGATGCACCGTTTAACTAGCAAAAGTGGATTTGGACACACCCTACATGCACTTGCGCCATAAATCGTAGGGCCCTTAAACTCTAATCCGAGTGCTTTTGGAGTAATCATGCTCCACTGGCAGTTTGGACATGGCTGTTTTCTGCAGCATTCATGCTAAGCTCAAGTTTATTGCTCAATGGATGTTGCTTGCTAAATGGTATTTGGTCTTAACAATACTGACCATATAACCAAGCTAATGTCCTGGAGGATATGGTCATACATGTTCAACCAACATTTTCCTAGTGATTTGACCAAACTATCAATGCAAGAACATTTAGAAAAAAACAAAAATAAAAATCAAGATACCTTGATTACTGTGAAATTCCTCAACAGTGGTACAGCCAGCCAAGTATACAAAAACCTATCTATCATTCTATAGAATTGTATTTAATCTCAAAAAAGGAAAAAAAAGCTATTTTGATGTAATAATTACATAAAGACAAGGAAAGGATTAAAACTTTCATTCAGTGTCAGAGCTTTTAGATGATTATCAACAAAAAGACTTGCTCTTTAAATTGGGTATCAGAACATCTATTGTACAAAAACCTTATCTTTCTTGCCTGCATCCCAATTTCTCAACAAAAATTCCACAGAACTGTATGGGATATAGTTTGTCATGAAGTCTTTGGGGCCAATGTCTAATATAGCCAGAATAAAATGCATCAAAACCACTTTTACACTACTGAACCAGTCTGAATTAGAGATAACCATTGCCATAGATGAAAATAATGACATATCAAAGCGGAGAATACAAATTCACTGAACATGCACAAGAGTATTGACAGAAAAACTGAATTGGTTCAGATTAGTACAGTTCAGTCTGTAAAAAACGAGTGTACAACAGTAGACGTAGCAATAATCTCTTGAAGCAAAGCATTACTGATGAAATTAAACCGCTCAATGCATGTGATGGTAGGTCAGTTTACAGAGTTTATGCTTCGTGACAAGAGTAAAATATAAACATCTCTTCTCTGTGCCCATCTACAAACAAGAAAACCAGCTAATCTTGCATGGCATACACAGGTGCAAGTCAAGCCTATCAAGATGTCAGAACTCATTCGTTACAGATCGATTCCTGTGCGGTTACTCTTGTTATGAGCTTCATTGGAGCACCATGATCACAGAAAGTTGGGTGAGACCAAATGTTACCTAAGGGGATTCACTAATGTTATCAACATTACCTTATCTTTTACCTACATCAGGTACATCTTGGCCTCTGACAAGGTATGCCAACACATTTGTTAATAGGCAGATGTAACCCCCACACTGGGGGGGGGGGGGGGTTTCTGGTGGCAAAACTAATTTTAAAAAAATCACCAAAGTAGCTTTTTCATTGGCTCAGGAAATAGTGAAGTTTGCATCCAGCCTAAAATAAGAGCAACATCATTATTCTATATAAAAAGAAGTTCTTAATGAAGCAAAGACAGAGAAGTATTCTATTTACAAGAAGAACATCTGCCAGAAATGTTACTTTTATTTTGCAGTCGTAAAAGCCACACCGGGGCATGAGAAGCGCTTATCAGCCAAAGTGGTGAATATATTTGTTGAGATTGCGATTCTAATCCTCAAACTGACCACTGAGTGCAGCCTTGGGCAAAACCGTATGTAGTAACATACAGTAACACTCAAAACTTTGCTACCATTTGACAACCACACTTAGTAAGCATGTAGCAATATCAGAAAAAGCAGGACTGCTCATTTGGATCAAATATCATTTGTCCGTAAGTTCTGAAAACACATCCCAAATGAAAAGCACTTCCCTCATCTCACAGAAATGTCGGCGGTTTGTCGCTATTGATAAATTCAAGTTAATAAATTTCAATTTTTTTATATTTTATATTTTTAGACCAGAAATAATTTTCTGCACTGCTTAGATAATCTGGCAGTTGTACAGACAACATTAGGATGAGGCAAACGTATTTTTACTCGAACCCATCATTGAGTTATTTGATAGTTGTCCATGAATTTCTTGTGATTCATTAAATTGGGGTTTGTATCAAAATTTGAACAAATGGTGTGTTCTAATAAGTACTTGATAAGAACAAGGCAAAGAATCAAATAGGCGACGGAGTTGTTGAGATGAAAAACAGCTATATTTGAAATAACTTGTTTTGAAATTAGTCTTAGATTTTCACCTTCTTTAACCCATCTAATTCAACCAATTCTTTTCCAAGTCGTCTGTTGCTTTTTGGAATAGATTATTATACAAACAACTGGAAAGAGAGCCATCTCAGAGGTAAAACTAATTATCACAACCCCCCCCCCCCCAAAAAAAAGACCAATTCTTGATAGAACAGATTCGAAATGAGGATGAAGTTTAGATTTTAAAAATGCACTGAAAGAAGAATAGCAGCAGAACTAAATCCTATAACTTTTTATCTTAAAAAGAGAAGAATCCTTGTGCCAGAGCAAGAGGGAGGAAAAGCGTTTACGTTTTTCTGTTTGATTTTTTTTTCTCTGTCGAATGTTAATGTAGGAGTATGGGTTGAGAGTGAAACGGGATGTGGCTTTTGGTGGAAACTTGACACCGGAAAACAAACTGATTCATCTAAGAAACAGCAAAATATATCAAATGAGGATTAGTAGGGGGAGTTTATGATAAGGTTCAGGAAACTCCGTATAAGGGTAGAAGACAAAGCAGGGTCATGAAAATAGGGACATGGGAGGTGTGTGATCTGGTCCTTTCTGGGTGGCTGCTAGTGTGTACATCAGTGAAAATTGCATTACTATGCAAGTGTGTCTACATGTAGGAGAAGGTATATAAGTATTTATGCATGTCTCTCAGTATGTATCATCCCTGTGTGTGTGTGTGCGCGCGTGTTGTACATGGTTGCTTTTGCTACCACCAACCAGTATCATGTTAACCAGAAGTGATGCAAATAGGCCATGGTAATATGTCCATAAATGGAAGCCACGACAACAGAAAGTATGTGCATGTGTATGTTCCCGAGCATGTGTGAATCTGTCAATTTACACATCTCAGTCAATGTAAATCTGTGTGTTTGTGTGTGTGTTTAACTGCACGGGAGAATGTGTCTTTGTTTTTGTTCACCGGTCCATCATGCTAAGGATCATCTCTGGTGTCAAATCTCCATTTGCTGCAGCTGCTGCTTCTTCGTTCACCGGCAGCTCCACAGTCTCCACTTCCTCTCTGTCTAGCCCTACCCCCTCTACTGTTAGCTCCACCCCCTGCTCCAAGGAACCCGCTGCAGTGGCCTCGGACTCCTCCTTCTTCACAATGATGTTCTCGATGGCTCCTGTGCTCTCATCCTCCACCTGGATGATGGCTGCAGCTGGAAAGAGGTAGAGAGATAAAAAGGATCCATACTGTAAAAGCACAAGACGGAAGTTATATTCAAACAGTTATATTCAAGGCTCGGCGTTTTTGGTTTTTATTTTTCAAAGCCATCCAGCATGCCGAATTTCGCCACAAGAGGACACTGTTACATAACCTCACACGAACAGGAACAACTTTTGGATCTGTGGAAACATAAAATCCGGGTGAAAATCAGTTTAAACCGATCTGCTGGGTAAAAATCTGGGTATTTTTTGGTGAAAATCGGTAAAAGCCGAAAATGCTGAGCCTTGGTTATATTACAACTTTTTTTTCTTTGGGGGGGGGGCTTTTCTCCTCAATTGTATCTGGCCAATTACCCCACTCTTCCGAGCTTTCCCGGTCGCTGCTCCACCCCTCTGCCGATCCGGGGAGGGTTGCAGAGTACCATATGCCTCCTCCGATACATGTGGAATCACCAGCCACTTCTTTTCACCTGACAAGTGAGGAGTTTCATAAGGGGGACGTAACGCATGGGAGGATCTATTCCCCCCAGTCCCCCCCGGAACAGGCGCCCCGACCGACCACAGGAGGCACTAGTGCAGCGACCAGGACACATACCCACATTCGGCTTCCCACCCGCAGAAACGGCCAATTGTGTCTGTAGGGATGCCCAACCAAGCAGGAGGTAACACAAGGATTCAAACCAGCGATCCCCATGTTGGTATTAGGGGTGCAACGAATAGTCGACGTAGTCGACAAAAATCGATGACCAAATTAGTTGCCAACGAATTTAATTGTCGGTTAGTTGGGTGACGTCATCGCGCGTGTTTTTTTGCGCCGACTCAGAATGCTCTGACATGATGCAGGCATTACCGTTTACTGGACTTAATTGAACAATAGAGCAATGGCAACACATTCGCGACCAAAAACATCCGAAGTGTGGGAGCATTTCACTCTCAACTCAGCCAAAAGGGTTGTAAACTGCAACATTTGCAAAGCTGACCTTGCCTGGCATGGGAGCACATCCGTTATGCTGGAGCATCTGAAGAGGAGGCACCTTGGCTCTCTGTGCGATGAAGACTCATCTCGGTAAGTTAGTTAGCTAGTTAACTAGCTAGTTAATGTTAAAAGCCATGTTACTTCACGTTATGAGCTGTAACGTTTTCTATTTTAAAATAAATTTTCTCTTGATCAATGAATTGCTAATGGCATTGAACATACATAGTAGCTAGCAGATAATAACGTATTATTCACAACGATCCTGTTCACATTCCAAATGTGCCCTAACCATATTAAAGGGTAAAGACTCGCGCACTCGCTTAACGATGCTCCAAAAATATAACGGCAAGCTATTCAGTCATAAGCTCGGTTAACGTTTCGACCACACATATTGATTGTTAAAAAGATCGGATAGCCAATTGTGGTTGGAACCAAAGCCAACATACGCAGGGAGCCCCCAGGTCCGAGTCTGAGATCCATTGACTTAACGGGTCTTGTCGGTCTCTTAAATGCTAAAAACGTGTTCCTTCCTAAATGCCAGTCTTACAATGGTTCGTTTCGTTATATTCTGTGTGTGATTTCACCACGTGTTGTATGTTATCCAGGAACAATGAAGTCGAAAGTAACACCCCCAACCACTGTCGCTGCTAAACAAATGCTAATCAACAGCTCCGATGGCGACGGGCGCGGCCATAACATCGGTATACAAAAGAGCCACGCATATCAATAGCTCTGACAACGGCTCCTAGAGGATAAATACTGAGTCTCATCACCAGCCAGCCAGTCAGACTAGCTTGGTCTAGTCAGAAAGGCACGAACTGAGGAAGCCTCTTGGATGAGAGGCGAAACGTCTTCACGGATATATACCAAGTCCAGTTGCACTTGATTCAACTCCTTTACAGTTATCCAGCTAATTAAATCATAAACCTAGACTCTTAATTCGTTTCTTGAAACTGAAAATTCTGCCGTTTATCCCAAAATCGGGATTATAGTAGCTTTATCATATCCGTGATGAAGTATGGCCCAGGTAGACATTTACGCCCTCTTGTTTATTTCTTCTAAATTTAGATGGATTGTTGTTTGATTTATTTGATTAAGGGAAAACTGCTGTAGTTTTGTTATATTTTATTGCTGCTACTTTGCTTATCCTTGGTTTTAAATTTTGACAGAAAAAAATGGATATTGGAAATGATTTTTTTTAATCTTTTGTATCAGCAGGAAAGTTCATTAAAATATGTATTTTTGAATGAAGTATTCATCTTTATTGTCTTTATTGTTAGTTATCACATGCCTAAAACAACCTCAAGCTAAATTTAAAAGCTGATAGCTAAATAAGAGCCATTGAGTAATTGTGCGATTCATAATCCGAATAGTCGATTATTCGTTTCAATAATCGATAGATTATTCGACTATCAAAATAGTCGTTAGTTGCAGCCCTAGTTGGTATGCAACGGAATAGACCGCTACGCTACCTGGATGCCCCCGTTATATTACAACTTTAACCAAACAACAGATTTACCAGCAGGAACCAACCTATACCAAGTTTTCACATTCAACCTTTCACATTCAACTATTTCAACCTTTTCACAACTAGCAGCAGATATGGTGGTCAAACTGATTGACGAGGGGTGGGGGTCAAAAGTAATTAACCTTGCTTTTTATTGGAAGACCCAACCAGAATTGCGTATTTTAAAGCACCCTCACCAGAAGCAGCAGCCTTAGCAGCTACCCTGGCTGATTTGCTGGGGGTTGGAGCGGGTTTTGGGGAATTCTTGGGTGGGCGGCCTCGTTTTCTCTTAACAGGTGGTTCCTCAGGGGCTGGCAGAGGAACAGTGGCAGGGGCTTGATCCAACTCAATATTCTCTGGTTCCTCTTCTTCCTGTATCAATGATGATCCTTCCTCTCCCTCCATCTCTTCTTCATCTTCATCAAGTTCTGGTTCAGCATGATCATCATCTGAGTAACAGAAACAGAAAGAGACTAAGAGATTGCACGCCGTTTCTGTTTGTACGGAATTTTCAGTGTTTCTATTAGTGTAACCAAATAGTAAAGCTGACATGACCATATGAACTATAGGATAATTCCCAGACAAGGATGACTTTGGTAACTATTGAGTTTAGCCAGCTTGTACTTCTTTGCAAACTAGGATCTGACAGGTGTCTGAACTCACCACTGTCCTCCTCATCTCTCCTGTTTCGCATCTTCCTCTTCCTCCCCCTCCTCCCTCTCTTTGGGGTAGGCGTTCCATTCTCAGCATCCTCCACTTCACCACTGCAGTTCTCAGCATGGCGAGCCATTGTGTTCTAGATAGCAGAAATACAGAACAAATGTTATGCTGCAGTTCTCAATTTGTTAGAGAATAACTATATGCATTTAAGAAAGTTGGCAGAAAGCTTAATGAGTTAAGTGCAGAACAGACAGAACCATAGTAAGCAACAGAAACATTACACAAACACACACACGTTTGAATAAATTTGTTGTATCCCATTACCCTGCGGGTGAAAGTCTTGCTACATTTGGGGCAGACAAAGGCAGTTGGTACAAAGTTGGGGTCATGGTAGCGTTTGAAATGCATGTCCAGCAGCTGTTTCTGTCTAAATGTCTTCTCACACTGGCTGCAGGCGTACGGCTTCTCTCCTGTGTGGGTACGACGGTGCATCACCATGTGCCGCTCCTGATATGACAGATGGGTAAAGATAATTAAATTCAACATTTTTAACCGTATGACATCTCTAAACTGTAAGAGGAATCTAAGATCATCTTCCTTGCCAAAAATATTTGTGAGTTGCTTTTACCAGATAAGTTTTACGGTGCCCAAATCCTTCACTTTTTCTATTGCTAGAAGGGGTAAAGAATAAGGATCTAACAGTTTGGTTAACTCACAGTTCACCCCATACGTCAGTTTTTGGATGACAGCTCGGATTGTTTATCATTCAAAATAATAATAAACAGACCTTTTTATAGTGTGACATTAAACTGTCCCCTCAAAATTTTCCTTACAAATAAAAAATTAGCAAACACATGACTGGAGAGAGCCGGGAACATTCACTAAACATGCACTGCGTCGTCTTACCTGTCGGCAGCAGTAGTCACACATGTCACACTTGAAGCGCTTCTCATTCTTGTGGGACTTCTGGTGCTGGATGAGAGCGTATCGCTCGTGGAACACAGCATCACAGTAACGACACTTCTTACCAGTCTCAATAAACGAGTGCTGCTTACGTAGGTGGACACCTGGAGAGGAGGAGGGATGGAAAGTGTAAAAGAGGGGAAGGAAAGAAGATGGGAGAAGAGAGAAGATGCAAAGACTGATCAGTTACACACAAACAACTGAATGTGAATGTAATGATAACATGAAAACTGTGTAATGGATACTGGAGTCAGGGAAAAGTGATGCAGACCAGAGCACTAAGAGGAAAAGCCACGAGGAAATAGTGACTAACAAATGAGATAAATATGAACCAAGTAAAAACATACAACACTCAGACAAAGCTTAGAGCCAGCATATGCAATGAGAGGGACATCAGTTTCAGAAGCATGTGTATAATTACATCTAACGTACCTAGGTCACTCTTGCGAGCTATGACAGTATCGCAGTGTGGACAGTGAAACTTGGCTACGTTTTCAGTATGTTTCTGCAGGATGTGCATCTTCATGGTCCCACTCTGTGTAAAACGAGCATGGCAGATATAGCACTCATATGGTTTCTCTCCTAAAAAGCAAAAGGGTAGGGTGAGAAAGGAGGAAAGTAAACACAGAGGTTTAATACTACATTGTCACTGAAAATAAATAAATGTTTCATTACAACTGAGGGTGTCTTATCTACCAGAGTGTGTCCGCATGTGTCTCTTCAACTTGTATGTGTCTCTGCTGGCATAGCTACAGAGACTGCACTGGAACGGACGCTCTCCGGTGTGGGAACGGATGTGACGCTTCAGCTTGCTCACCTGGAGAGTACCCAAACACCCACAATGTCAGATATTACAGTCCTACAACAACAACAAACTTTTTGCCAGCGCAGGCCTTTCAAAAACAATATTGTTGTAGTATATAGCAATGTACAGTGCATCCGGAAAGTATTCACTTTCCCCACATTTTGTTATTTTACAGCCTTATTCCAAAATGGATTAAATTCCTTTTTTTCTCATCAATCTACATACAATGCCACACAATGACAAAGTGAAAAAGGTTTTGTAGAAAATTTTGCAAACTTATCAAAAATAAAAAACTGAAATATTGCATGTACATAAGTATTCACACCCTTTACTCAGTACTTGGTTGAGGCACCCTTGGCAGCAATTACAGCCTCAAGCCTTCTTGGGTATGAAGCTACAAGCTTGGCACACCTATATTTGGGGTATTTCTCCCATTCTTCTCTGCAGATCCTCTTGAGCTTTGTAAGGTTAGATGGGGAATGTCGCTGCACAGCTATTTTCAGGTCTTTCCAGAGATGTTCAATGGGGTTCAAGTCTGGGCTCTGGCTGGGCCGCTCAAGTACATTCACAGACTTGTCCCGAAGCCACTCCTTCGTTGTCTTGACTGTGTGCTTAGGGTCGTTGTCGTGTTGAAAGGTAAACCTTCGCCCCAGTCTGAGGTCCTGAGCACTCTGGAGCAGGTTTTCATCAAGGATCTCTCTGTACTTTGCTCCATTCATCTTTCCCTCGATCCTGACTAGTCTCCCAGTTCCTGCCGCTCAAAAACATCCCCACAGCATGATGCTGCTACCACCATGCTTCACTGTAGGGATGGTATTAGCAAGGTGATGAGAGGTGCCTGCTTTCCTCCAGACGTGACGTTTGGCATTCAGGCCAAAGAGTTCAAATTTGGTTTCATCAGACCAGAGAATCTTGTTTCTCATGGTCTGAGAGTCCTTTAGGTGCTTTCTGGCCTTATTGGTGGAGTGCTGCAGAGATGGTTGTCCTTCTGGAAGGTTCTCCCATCTCCATAGAGGAACGCTGGAGCTCTGTCAGAGTAACCATCGGGTTCTTGGTCACCTCCCTGACCAAGGACCTTCTCCCCGATTGCTCAGTTTGGCTGGGCGGCCAGCTCTAGGAAGAGTCCTGGGGGATCCAAACTTCTTCCATTTACGAATGATGGAGACCACTGTGCTCTTCGGGACCTTCAAAGCTGTAGAAATTTTTTTGTACCCTTCCCCAGATCTGCGCCTCGATACAATCTTGTCTCGGAGGTCCACAGACAATTCCTTTGACTTCATGGCTTGGTTTCTGCTCTGAAGTGCACTGTCAACAGTGGGACCTTATATAGACAGGTGTGTGCCTTTCCAAATCGTGTCCAATCAATTGAATTTACAAGAGGTGGACTCCAATCAAGATGTAGAAACATCTCAAGGATAAGTGGAAACAGGATGAACCTGAGCTCAATTTTGAGTGTCATAGCAAAGGGTGTTAAAACCTATGTACATGCAATATTTCAGTTTTTTATTTTTAATAAATTTGCAAAAATTTCTACAAAATCTTTTTCACTTTGTCATTATGGGGTATTGTGTGTAGATTGATGAGAAAAAAAATGAATTTAATCCATTTTGGAATAAGGCTGTAACATAACAAAATGTGGGGAAAGTGAAGGGGTGTGAATACTTTCCGGATGCACTGTATGTTCTCAGAATTCAGATCTTGTTTTGCATCCATTGATGTACACCATTTGCCAAGTATTGAAAGGAAGTTACAAGTAAAAACAGATAAAAATAACTTCTATAGATATTTCAAAAGTAGCTATATGTGTGGTGCAATAAAAATATAAATATACTTAACAAAATTAACCATCTATTAAGCTTTAGAAACATCACATAAGACAGAAATTACCTCCACACTAGCATAGTCACACATAGAGCATTTGAAGGGCTTCTCATGTGTGTGTTTGTAGCGACGGTGACGGACAAGCTCTCCGCTGGTCACAAATGCCATGTCGCAGTCAGTACACTTGTGGGGGCGAGTTCCTGGGAAGATATTTTTTTTACTCCAATACCAAATTCTGAAACAATATCCAAGGCAGCCAGCAAAAGTATTTTATGGACTGCCAAAGACAAAGCACGGGTGCTGACTGAGAAAAGAACAGCTATTAAAATCCTCTCCCAATCAGTTTTGTGGTGGTTTGATATTTTTGCCAATGCTGTATTACAGCCAGCAGAGGGCAACATAAATAATAATAGTGCATAAAAAAAAAAGTTAAAAAAAAGGAAGAAGCACTCTGGCTCTGCTGGAGGAAAAAGAAAAAAAAAGCGAGAATATGCACAGCGAACCAGATTGAAAGTACACAAATTCGTAGCTATTGAGTAGTTCTTGAAAAGCTAAGTTCAAAAAGTTTTAAGGCTTATAGAGGACAGGTTTTACTGAACACGTAAACTACTGCCCCTTCCTACTATAAGATTTGCCATTAGCCAGGTAGTCTAATTCTCTCATTTGTACATATACTATGAGGAACCCAGCCAATGAGGATGCACAAGCCAGTGCATTCTTAGTACCAGTGCCAACCCCAGATAAATGGGGAGGGTTACGTCAGGAAGGGCATCCAGCATAAAAAATCTGCCAAATCAAGTATTTGGCTCATATATCAGATTTCCATACAGGATCGGTCGAGGCCCGGGTTACCAACGACCACCACCAGTACTGTTGGCCAGCAGGGTGCCGGTGGAAACTATGCTACTGTTGGGCAAAGGAGAAGGAAAGAGGAGAGAAGGAAGGCATGTCCAGAGGCAGTGGGAGAGGAAGAAGGGAAAGAGTGTGGAGGTGAGAGTCAGAACTTTGAATATTGGCACTATGACTGGTAAAAAGAGAGAGGCTGGCTGGTATGATGGGGGAAGGGAGATACACTGTGTGTGCAAGAGACCAGGTGAAGGGGAGTAAGGCCAGGAGCATCAGAGGTGGGTTCAAACTCTTCTACCATGGTGCGAATGGAAGGACAAGTGGGGTAGGGGTAATCCTGAAGGAGAAGTATGTCAAGAGTGTGTTGGAGGTGGAGAGTGTCGGAAAGAGTGATGAGTAAGAAGCTGGAAATCAAAGGTATGATGATGAATGTTATCGGTGCATATGCCCCACAAGTTGGGTGTGAGATGGAAGAAAAAGAAGAATTCTGGAGTGAGCTGGATGACGTGGTGGAGAGTGTACCGAAGGAGGAGAGAGTGGTGATTGGAGCGGACTTCAATGGGCATGTTGGTGAAGAGAAGAGAGGTGATGAGGTGATGTAAACTTTTAACAGGTAAGTGCCATTAGGAAAAGGTTATTTAGACAATGTGTTACCATAAAGCCTGTACTGTTGTTATCTTTGAGCAAACTGAAACAAATTCCAAATCAACTGTAAAGTTGATATGGCAATAAATTATTGAAACTAGTGGGAAAGGCTCCAGCATCCCCGCGACCCTGAGCAGGATAAGCAGTTTGGATAACGGATGGATGTACTTCCAACAGCCACTGACAAATTTAAGTGTAGTTTAGGGTGCACTGGGCACCACCACTAGTTCTTTCTGAACCAAGAAAACAATGACATAAACAGCATGCAGTTATGAATACCATTTTCACAAAACACACACACACACACACACACACACACACACACACACACACACATTATATGCAAGACTTTGTGACTCGTCACAGTCAATCGTTACAAGTACTTTGAAGAACTCGTGGAGCTTCTATGACAATAAGGAAATTAACATTTAGTGACAAAAAGGAACATGATAAGTGTGCCCGTACCGGTGTGCGTATTGAGGTGGTTTCGGAGCAGGGTTACTGTTCTGAAGGCTCTTCCACACAGGTGGCATTTGTGTGGCCTCTCATCAGTGTGACTCTTCATATGTCGATCCAAATTAGAGCGACGAGGGCAGGTGTAACTACACAGCTCACACTGAAAAGTCTTCTTTACACCTATTAAATGGGATGTGCACAACAGACCGGTCATATTTTACATTTGGCTGCCATGGCATCTACACCACACATTAGTTTCATCCTGCAACACTACACCAAATACACAATAAAACTGTAATAAACAGCAGGAAGCATTTTAAACTGAATGTGGTACAAGATCCCAATCTCTCACCTTTCTTCTTAATTTTTGTGGGTTTGGGAGGTTTCATGTTGCCAACCACCTTCTCGGCATTTACTTCAGACAGGAGGCCTTCTTGTTGCTCCTCCTCGAAGTCATACACACTCACATCCATGTCCTTATCCCCTTCAGCATACCGTAGGCGACTCTTTTTACCCTAAACAAAAAAAGACAGGGCCATCCTTTATACCAAACAGGGAGACAACACTAATACACAAGATAACATCTGTAAAGTCAAACCCCACAATTACTGTACCTTCTTGCTCTTCTTGATAGCTCCAGAGGGGGGTTGGTAGTCAGGATCTTTAGCCCAGGATGGGTCATCATTCTGGGGCTGAGTAGGCTCCTCCTCCTCCAAGACTTGATTATCCACCGTTTCCTCTTCTTCCTCCTCCTCAGGGGGGGGTTCTTCTCCCTCTTCTTCCTGCTCCACTGTCTCCACCTCCCCATTAGCTCCCACTTTGACCACCTTGAGATTAAATTAAAACATAAAATAAAAAAAGGTAAATTCTTAGTACAAAGGGAGAATGTATACTTGCTCAGAGGCCATGCTGCGAAAATCCCACTGTCATTGGAAAGTTTTGTCTTCACCTTGTGTGAAATAAATTGTTCTTTACCTGAAAACCCTCAGGAAGTGGCAGGGTGTGACAAATGACAGGATCTCCATCTTTAGGCAAAGTGGTAGTGTCTACAAATGTCCCTTGCTGCAGCGCTTCCACAGTAGTGGCAGACACAGGCACTTGAACCAACTGGAGCTCTCCTAAACCAAGAGCAGCTTGCTCCTCCATGTTCACTACCTGAAGAGGTAATTTCAGGGTGTTACATAGATCACTAATGCAACCAGCACAACAATACAATCACCTACAAAGGGATGAATATTTTATGAGCTGAAATTCAAAACATATAAATTCTGTTTGGTGTGCAAGACTTGAAAATGGTTACAGCACTCACCTGTAGTGTAATGATCTGAGTCTGGTCCACAGTTGTGACAGTTGCCTGGTGAGGAGCACCAGGAACACCTCCAACCACACCAACTGTCCCTGAAGCTCCTCCAACTGCAGCTTCCATCACCTAAAGCCACATCAAATTGACTTAAATAGACCCTGCATTTTGTGGACAACTGCTACATATTGTGCATGCTATGATTGGTTTTCTTAAGTAATAACAAGAGCAAAGTTCAAGCTGGCTACATCTACAAATAGGAATATGTAGTTTCCCTAATGGAAAGAAAACATTGGGCTTAACATTACCTCAGTTTTCATCTGCAGCAGGGTAGGGTCCAACGAGTTCATAACCATCATCTCAACACCTCCTCCACCCTCTACTCCCACACTACTCTCCATCAGCTGCTGTTGGGCTTGGGCAACATCAACCATGCTGTCTCCTGCACCTAAAAACAGTGGTAATAACACATTAACATCCCCCTCAACTAAACATTTTAGTATATATATATATATATATATACACACACACACATACATACATACATATACACACACACACACACACACAGTATCATTAATATGTATGGTTAATGAATTTAATGTACTTACAAGCCTGTTCAAGGACAACTCCAGCTTGTCCTTCGACCACCCCTCCAGCTTCTGCAGCCTGCTGGAGTAGATCAGCAACCATGGCATCCTGGCTGTGTACAGCCTGGATAGAGGGAAAGTCCTTTGTTGGGTCTTCCACCACCCCTACACCATCTGTTGGCCCCCCGTCCATGCTGGGTAGGATCTAAGATTTGTCAGTTTAAGAGAAAAAGATTATAATTTCCACTCTGTTAACTAGATATTTACCATATGTGCCCAGAGTTTGAATGACAACTATGGCAAAACATCAAATGTCTTTTTATTCCATTTTACCATGGTCCAATGTTCCAGTTCAAAACAAAATGTTGCAAGTGTTCTAGCTTAACACTACATATGTTACCTGAAACACAAAGTGTAACTTTAATGCTTTCATGATTCTGTCTATCTCAGGTCAGAGCTGCCTGTTGGGTTTTGGTACAGACGATCTTCCTCTTATTGTGGCATAAAACCTGAGTTCTGCTGACTCAACTCTGATGGCTACCTGACTCTCCTCATGACAACCTGCAGGAGGGACAAGTCACACCACTGTCAGGGAAAGACATTTTTACTGTACCAAGAAAAGGCAGTCGCAATAACACACTTTGGGAATTCATGACTAAATCCATCAAAAAGCTATAACTGTAAGACAGCTACTACTGCAGGAATTCACACACAGACTTGCTTGTGTGTAAAATGAGACCAACTTTTATTAGGCATCCGTGACAACTTAACTTGGTTGCTCTGGTTCTGCTAGCTGACAGTCTCTGTTATTCTGCTCAAGGTGAGAAATTGCAAAAAAATAATAATAGCGGACCCATTTCAGTACACTAACTTATAGTTATATAAACTGGTAGAGTTTAGAAGCGAAAAGTTCCATACCAAGAGGCCAAACTGAGTATAGAACACAAACCATTTTCAGTTCTGGTTCACTAAATGATCTGCATCATGTTTAAGGCTGAAACCCATCCATTATTGTACTGTAAAAATAACAAATTCTTTCAAAAGGGCAATGACTGAAGACTTGTGTGTGTGTGAGCTAATTCGTGCAAGAAAATCATTGACTTTAGTGAATGGAAGGCCTAGATCCGCAAGTACCGACACATGCAAATCTACTAAACACCATAACTAGTACTTGGCTTTAAGAATCCAAACTTATGCAAACAGAACAGCACTGCCACCTTGAATTCACTTGTTAACGCCTATTGGATAGCAGTGTTCCTGCTATCTCACATGATGATGGTAAGCGTCTGTTTACAGGTCGATCTGTCTTATCAGAGCTACAGGGGTGTCGGCTGTGTAAAACCACCAAGGCCCGCACGAAGTTGTTACATTACACCAAATTCAACGTTGGCAAACACATTCAGCATATTGTCAACCAGATGTCGCTCCCTTTTGTAGTGGTATTTTTGCACCTCTCCAAGCCGAGTCGTAGAGGGAGCTCTCTGCCGTTATATGTCCCTCTGTCTATGTGGTTCTAAGTGAACTTAGAATAAGAGACAAGCGGGCAGACGGTGTAACAACAGCTTCGTTTCTAAACCGAGACAAGATGGCACGGGGAGATGCGAAATAATGTCCGATTATCGCAGACTACTTGGGGAAGTCGGATACTAAACGAAACGCCGAGTGGTATCTGCGATTACACGGGGTCATTTTGCCCCGAATGCCTCGTCATCCAGTCTACCGGCGGTGGCCTGATTATTTTCCGTGTGCGCAATGCGCTAGCATGCTAACGCAGCACTAGCTAGTTGTACGCAGACATTGGCGCTTAAATCTATATAATGGCGCGTCAACCAAATAACGCTAGTTAACAGTGTTAAATCTGCTAACTGAACTAGCTAGATGGCTATCAATTTGCGCTTCTTTGAGCGATTATAGACAATCCAAGAGGATCTGTGTACTTTGTAGCTACGGACTGGGGGATGGGGCTACATAAACTCGCTGGTTTCAACCTAGCCAACGAAACCATTTTTATTAGTGCGATGAAAATGGTAGTTTGAGCGGACTGTTGGTGACGTGCATAAACGATATTTAATAACTTAATCATTCATGTATGCTTTTGTACTCTTAAGTAGGTTTAGATTAGGGTGTGTACAAGTTAATACAGCCAAGCTAATGTTAGCCAGCTTAGCTTGCTAGCTGTAGCCCGCCAGTTTCCATCTGGTCTCGGTAGTAAAAGACAGGAAACAAAGAGAAGAGGGAGAAAATGGACGCCTCGGCCTTGGAGCTAACACTCCAACCAAACCACCGATGTATTAGTAAGATACTTTCGACGGTGTCTTTACCAATACGTAATACACATCTCACGTTGCACATACAATTGGTAGAACTTCGGTTATTTTAACATATTTTGACGAGTTTTTCAATAACGATAGAGGGAGACAAACACCCCCCGACAAGCCGCCCAGACCCGGAGCCCCATCGTGACACCTAGAGGCCGATTAAAGATCCTGCAAACTCCCCCTTCTCTGAAAAGTAGTGATACTTTACCTCTTTTAAAACTGTTCTTCCTCCTGCTTCTCTTGACCGGAAGCGCAGAATCGTCACTACAAAGTTGCCAGAACAGAGGAGAAATGCAGCCTTCTCCGCCGCTTCTTTTAATCCCTCTCCCGCTTTTGCAGAGTAGGCTCTGCCACAAAATGGCAGTTGGGCGCTCAGTGCGCCTGTGCGGCCGCTGGGGGGTGGTGTCGAAGCTGGTGCAGCCACCCTGATTGGCCAGGAGGGGCGCCCCGTTAGAATACATTGAAAACCATTTATCACGATGTTGAGCTGTGATACTGGGCTCTCTGGGCACGGCCTGACTTTTGAAACCAAACTTCATTAACTTGATGAATTTAAAGCTTCTCAAGGTTTACAACCCTCTCCAGTCTTGGTGTTATTGACATAATGCATTATTACAAATATGGTATCTGTGACTGTTAGTTTTCACTGCCAGTGTGTAAAAATGAAATACTTTTACGCAATGTTGTGAATTGTAACAGTCGAATATGCAAATGACCGGCGATTTGTGTAGCCACAGTATTTTGAATATTTAGCAAAGCAAGATTACCACTATATCAGACCAAATGCATAAAATGTGTTATAATGTAATGTTTAAATAAATCCGGGACGGTTTTTTTTATTTTTTTTAATTCAGTCATTTATTTCAGCATAATCAATATATTAGGCAGGTTGACATGGTTTTACATTGAAAGAAAAAGTACAGGCAATTTTTTTAAACATTTTTAATCATTTATTTATGTTTTACATCTGGCAAGACAACTACCAGACAATATATAGAAAAGAAACATAACATTGTTCTTTCCAATGCTGCACAATTTATTATACTTGTGGAAAAAAATATAGCCCTACTGCAAAATATAGTGCAGTGTCCTCCACTGCTTCACTTTCTCTTTAATAGCATCTCTTTCAACATCAAACCTCAAGGCACTTATATTGTCAGACGCATTGCTGATCCAGAGGTATAGTAGTACATTGCGGCTGTCCTAAAGAAACTCAGTGGTAAGTTAACTGAGGGAAATACAGTGGGAGCCATCATTTAAGTTCCTCTATCTAACCCCATCTTGTATCAATCTTAATTTAATGGCCTTTGTATCATGTTCTCTCTTAAATGCTGTTAAGTGGAACTGAATAGGTAATCTATAAGTGATTACTTTGTGTTGCCATTTTCTAATCACTGCTTATCCTAACATCAGGAAAAAAAACATTTGGATTTGTATACAACTCTCTAGAGCTGATCAACAGTGCAGCTGTTGCTTTGATGTTGCTTGCAGTAAAAATGGGGACTTATATGATGGCTTTGCAGTGGCAATTTCCTGATTCACATTTTCACTGAATGTGAGAAATTCATGCAATTTAGTTTGAAGAAAGGGGGAAAAAAAAAACCTCCTTTTCAGCCACTGGATAGAGGTGAGCTACTGGCAATGACACAGCATGTATGAAAGCAGCAAAAATGTGCAATATGAAGTATCATTGGTAATATTGGACAAACAGCACAAAACCAAGAGACTACAGAAGGGGCTATGTTGGAAAAATGCATATATTAATAAATACTTGATGTAATTTTGATCCAAATTGCTTATATTGCTGCAAAGTGCTGTCCTCGTGTCACTGTTCCTGTCCTTGGGTCTCTGTGTTTGAGAGAACATGCCCTGTATACAGCTCTGAGCCAGAACACATGATGGACAATTCAGCAGCTGTTGTGTTTAGCAGCATCCGTGGAAGCCCCTCAGTCCAATTTCTTGGCTATTGTCCACAAATCTATAGTCCTACGTCAGCTGTTTACACACTTCTTCTAGAGAATGAGGCCACTACAAGGTGACCGACTATAGCAGGGCTGGCTCCAATTCACTTTAACTCAGTTCATTCGCATTTGACAAATCAAATACCTATGCACATTAATTGTGTCAACCTACTGAGGGAAATACTGGAATTAAATGCCTCTTCATCAAATGTGAAAGATTTTATATGTAAAATTAACATTTACTGAAATGGCAGTAAATACGACCACAACCGACACGGACAAACCTGGTCAAACTCAGTCAAAACAAAATGCCTCTGGTTTCATTCAGTGATGCATCTCTACCTGCTCCAAGAAGGCTAAGCCTGCTATTGGTCTCAGATAATAACATATATTCTGTAAAAAAATATTCTTGATGTAATTTAAGTGCAACCCCCACCAGCAAATATCATATTGTATCACCGTGTCAGTGGCAAAGTGTCAGTCAGTGAAAGTTGCCTTTATTAATCAGTCAATAAATCAAACTGCTTGACTGAGCAGAAATAAATGGTATGTGTGTCATAATAAGAGGCATCAGAATGCTTGCCATAAAACAAAATGTGAATTTACAAATTAAGAGCTCTAAAAATAAAAACGAAATGTACAATAAAATCACATAACATGTACAATTTCCAGTGGAGTATAGTAATACATATTCCCATAAAGAAAAGGCTATATAAAATAATACAGAAGAATGGCACTGAATTGCTTAAACCACCCTCTCAGATGAGCCGTCGGGGCCTTTCATCAAGACGGAATAACATAAATCGTTACAATGACATTAAAGTTGTTTTTTGGGTTTTTTTGCTGTCATGTCAAATTAAAATGGTTAAACAGAGGCCGACAAGACACCGCATCAAATCGTAACTGTTCTTCTGCCCCGAATCGTTTGTAGTGACATGCACATTACATTTACACTGTAAATGAGTCTGCAGTAGTACAGTAATACACAGGTCAAGAGATAATCTCACATTGAGAAAATTATTCATCAAAGTCGTCTGATTGCCTGAGTGTGCCCCTTAAAACATCTTGATGGTTGGTGGCCAGTTATTTTTAAAGGGGTTAGTCTCTGCAGCAGCCAATGAGCTGCCTGTCCATCCTTGTGGCCTGCTCAAATGTCCTTATTGTAACAATGAACCCCAAGCCATTCACTCACACTGAGAGGCTCTGGATGAGAGTGTCAAATTGTAAACTGTAATCATTGAACAGAGGCAGGGAGGAGAGAGGACTCCTGGGGGGGATCTTACACACCCCAGTTGTTAACTTTAAATATTAGCGAGAATGGAATAGTGAAACGGAAATTCATGTCTTCAACATCCTCCTCAACTGGTTCCATGCATTCACTTGAACTGCCTTTTTTGGGGGACTATAAACCTATACCGGTTTAATTCTGTGAAGGCATGTAAGATGTTGTTTATTTCATGCAGACGAGAATTGGACATGCTCAAAATGGCACGGAAATTTCACGCACTAGTTTGTACAGCACAGGGTAGCGTCCCTCATACACAAGATTTAATCCTGACAATTTGTTATATGTATATCATCTTGCCATTCTGTTGAGAATGGGAATGAAATATATGTATTTTTTTATCATATTTTGTATATGCAAATGGATGGAAAATAAGAACTGTAAATCAAGCTCTACTTTGAGTTAAATCACGTTTCATTTCATCCTCCATTACCATGCCATGTTGACAAACGAGTGGTCAACCAAATTATATTTCAGTTATTCCTCACCCAGACACCAGTCATGTGGACTATAGTGAGCTTCTCACTTGAATAAAACAACAAAAGTAGCCACCCTCTAAGTCATTGTAAGAGGTTGTCAATAGATCCCAAATTTTCCTCACGTGGAGTTTGGAGTGGGTCAAGAGTTTTGAGACATCGCAGTCCAACCAGTGCCTCCTATTGAAAAGGAATTTGGGTTTCACAGTTTTCACTAGGAGACTCGTTTCCAACACAGTGTTGCTCTATGGCCGTTGTTGAATCATCTGAGATTCTATGGAAGCAGATTCGCAGAATGCAAGAACACATCAGCAAGTTGTTGTGATGGAGGATATTGTCATATATTCACAGTAAATGCTTGTTAGTTTTAAAGAAGGGGCAGCGAGACTGCACCAATAACACAACCTGGACAATCTGTATCAATGGCTCTGGTCCAACTATATTGCCCCCATATCACATGACCCAATGCAGCATCAGTGGACCATAAGTGCAATTTTTATGCCCAGAAAAGTCCTGATGTTTCTTATAAACCATTTTTTCTTTACATACATGCTCTATACATACATATTCTTTGTAGTCAGAAGACCAAATATTTCTGATCTACATGCTCCTATACAGTCCTCTACAAATTGTCTTCCCCTTGTTTCACCATCCAATCTTCCATCTCATTATCTCCATCTTTCTCACATTCCCTCCTTCCTTCTGGTTAAGGCAGTTCAAACTGTAGATCCTTCAGAGGCATCAATAAAGTCCATTGTCTTTTAAGAGTAGTTACCACAGGTTTATATACAAAAGATAGTCACCTAGTATGTGGGTGTAGCTTAGTGATTTTTTAATTTGTTTTTTTTTATATGCCCAGTGCTATTGAGAGTATCACAGTTGCTGTCTCCTCTTTGACAGTATCTTTGTATTTGTATTGTTGTATGTGACAAGTTTGAGCAAATCTGTGTTGGTGATGTGATTTGGAAAGCACACAGTATTACGATACTGTACTTTCTCCCTAAAGGTTGAGTCAATATATTAAAAAAATATCAATATTATACTGATGTAGTGGCCTGCCTTCTGCTGAATGCCACCTCAGTTTTGTGTGTGTGTGTGTGGGTGTGTGTGTGTGTGTGTGTGTGTGTGTGTGTGTGTGTGTGTGTGTGTGTGTGTGTGTGTGTGTTAGAACGCTGTGCTGGCCATGCTGCCAGGTGCAAAGAGTCTTGGAATTCCATCCTGCGCCTGTGCCGTCTCTACATGTCTGTGGGCCATCTTCCCCTCCTCACCTGATCGACACAATGTATGAATGAACAGAAAAAAATATATATGAATAAATGAATTGTGGAATGGGCGAAAATCTCGAATCATTCCAGAAAATTTGGAGAAATCTCAAATGACATTTGTTTGATTTTGTAACATCTTCCGATGCCAGACAATCATGTATTTCACATCTTTCTGAATTACTACTCTTCTGTATTTAATGAATGAGTGAATTAATGAAAGAAATATGAAAACGTGAATGAATGAAATAAAGAGAGAATATTTTGATAATTGTAACACTTTTTTAAATCACCCCAGCTCTGAAATATACAATTATTATTATTATTATTCACACAAGTTGACCTGAAACATGTTGAGCATGACCACTATTAACATCATTATTACCCAGCACTAGCAGGGCTTGTTTGGCAGCATCTCGGACTTCCTCCTTGTCCGTCCGACACAGATACACCAACTGATCAATGCTTTCCTTTGCCTGGAACAGAGAGTTCATAGAGATGAATGCAATTAGTTACAGTGGTCAGCCTACATATATAGACTCTGTTACAGCTGGATTTCAATTTACAGATCCATTATGTGGTTACTCCTTTGTGTGGCTTGAGGCAGGGAGAAACAGAGCATGGCGGAGTTGCAATGTAACCTAGTTAGCAAATCTACAAATTGTGAGTTTGGCTCAGAGGACTTCTGGGAAGGGACGGGAAGGAAGTCAGAGAGCAATAAGTCCATGTTGGACTTAAATTCCCTATTAGCTGTAAAACTGTGGAACGCAATAGATCTCTGTCTTGAAATAGTACAGCTGGATGTAATTCATGTTCATGTCAGTCGAGAGGAGGATTTATTCTCATTAAATTCAAATGTGGTGAATCTTTTGGTGTGAGGAGGTTGTCATATCCGATCAAAAACCATAGAGATTACTTAGCACAACTGATTTATGAACAAGAACAGTTTTGATTAACTTAAGATAAAACCCAAGTAGACTTGCTGAGTATAAACACATTATCATTGAATTGCAAAAATAAATTAAAGCATGTTTTCAAAGCAGTATTTAGTTCATCCATTTTCAATCGGAAACTGACGTTTTCCGAGTCTGCTCAAGTCATTCATAAAGATTTGATATACTTTATGAATCCCCCATGGGGAAATTCTGCTCTGCATTTATCCCCACCTAGCTGTGTCGCTAGAAGCAGTGGGCAGCCGCCGTGCAGCATCCAGGGACCAACTCCAGTTCATCTTTCCATTGCCTCGGTCAGGGGCACAGACAGCAGTATTAACCCTAACATGCACGTATTTCTGATGATGGGGGGAAACTGGAGCACCCGGAGAAAAAGAACATGCAAACGCCACACAGAGGACGACCTGGGATGACCCCCAAGGTTGGACAACCCCGGGGTTAGAAACCCAGGACCTTCCTGCTGTGAGGTGACAGCGCTAACCACTGGGCCACTATGCTGCCAAATAAAATTCAGTCATTCATAAAGTAATCTAAGCAATGGATAAAACAGCTACTCTTTTATTTAAGGTGACTGAAGACTGTAAATCATAATCGGTCTCGGAAAAAAAAAACATTGTCCACTCTGACCTAAATGCTGTACATCTACTCACATCTAACCAAGTCAAGACTTATGGGTCTTATTTATGCCATTTATTCTTCTCTCCAAGAAGGGTCTTTGTAATCATAACAATCACTTTTCCAATTTCAGCACACACACACACAAAAAAACTAAAATGCAAAAGATTTCCTGAAACAATAACCAGCAGTAGTAACCAACCACAACTGCATCCAGCCTTGCTGCCACACACTCTATCGAGTCTCTACAGTACACTTGTGTATAAAGATACTATATGAGGCACAAATTACTAGATTTCGCAGGAATTTGAAGGACTTTAATTGTCTTGTCACACTGTCATTACAATTTACTTTGTGTATGTAATACCTTTATAATATCTATGCATTTCACTCAACTGCAGGGTGTGCTGAGGAAGTTGTGTAAAGCCCAAAATAATATGGGCCCCATTTGTTCTCTATCCGAGGTCTGAAGTTGTTTTAAGCAGAATACCAATTGTTGAAATCATCACATGCCAAGCACCAAAAAGACACATTATGGTATCAAACCTATCCAAAAGAGGAGGAATTTGTAGTCTGCAATGTGACGAGGCACTCAAATTCCATGAGTGTTAATATAGCACTCTCTTCTGGTTGTCAAAGAAGGTTGAATCAGTTCATCTGTACACAACATTTATTGAGAGAAACGTTTCATCACTCATCTGAGTAGCCTCTTCAGTCTAAAGTGACTGCAGGTATCCATCCACACCCTTATAAACAATACAGTGGCATAATGACCAAAACCATGCATGATGACCAGTTTCATATGCAAATATGGGCATGATCATTAACTAGAGTTTCAATGGCTGTGTGTACTATTCAAAAAGGGTTGGGGAATAGTTGTAACCACAGTATTGTAAAATGGCGACAGATGTACTCTTAGCCCCCCCTGGTTTCAGGGATGGTTGTTCCCTCTTAACATAGATGGCCCCTTTGACTCCCCGTTCAAACCAGCGTTCCTCCCTCTCAAGGATGTGCACATCCTCATCCCTGAAGTGGCCACGGTCCTGTAGATGGATGTAGACTGTGGAGTCCTGGCCTGACGTGTTAGCTCTTCTATGTTGTGCCATCTTCTTGGCCAGCGTCTGTTTGGTTTCCCCAATGTACAAGTCACTGCAATCCTCCCGGCACTTAATAGTGTACACTATATTGCTCTGTTTGTGCTGGGGGACCCGATCCTTGGGGTGGACCAACTTCTGGCACAACGTGTTTTGGGGTTTGTGGTTAGTTTATGTAAATCCTTCTGTATGCTAAAGTTAAAATGCATTATGTGTATGAAATAAGCTCTAAAATAAAGTTCAATTAAAGGAAAACAGTCATTTCTCATACAAATAGCTTTCTGTGCAATAGATGGCAATATCAGTGCTAGCATTAGTGACTGAGAAAGTTGCTTAATACATGCTCAATAATCCAGGTAAGGAAATCCCAGGGAATTGAATCAGTTCATCTGGAGGATTGTCGTGACATGTACATCAGGGAAACCAAACAGACACTGGCCAAGAGGATGGCACAACACAGGACAGCTAACGTGTCAGGCCAGGACTCCGCAGTCTACACCCATCTGCAGGCCAGTGGCCACTCTTTAAAGGATGAGAATGTGCACATCCCTGAAGCTGGTTTGAACTGGGAGTCAAAGAGGCCATCTATGTTAAGAGGGAACGACCATCCCTGAACCGATGGGGGGGGGGGGGTGCTAATAGTTCATGTCGCCATCTTACAATGCTGTAAACATTCCCCAATCCTCTGTGAATAGTACATATGGCCATTGAAACTCTAGTTAATGGTCACGGCAATTTTACAAATTAAACTGATCATTTTTGGGCATTATGCCACTGTATTGTTTATAAGGGTGTGGATAACTTCAGTCAGCTGAGACTGGAGAAGTCATTTAGATGGGCGATGAAACGTTTCTCAACGTCATGTCCAGATGAACTCTTTCCACTTTCTATGACTGAGAAAGTTGTCAGTTTTAATCTATGAACATGTGCAGTTTTGCCAATGAGATCCATATAAGATTTGATGTAAAGGCTTTACTGCAGTACTGCATTCTTGATGCTAAGACAAGCTAAGTTTAACTATTACTTCAAACACAGGAGAAGCACTCCTGGAGCAAGTAGAGCTTCAGTGTCTTTCCCATTTCTACTTGAACCTTGAGACTATTAGGGCTTCATAGCCAACCATATCTCTGTATCATACACGTGTTTTTACCTTTAGACAAGCCAGGGCCTTGCAGCCGCACACTCTGGTATCAACACTTTCCTCTTCCAGCAGCTCCAAACAACTCACCAAAGCCTGCAGAAAGGAGCAAACCTCTTATTACATTCTATACATCATATGTGAGGTTCCTATCACATTGTTACTTGTAACTGTGTTTGCATGCATCAACCACATCTACGCAAAAGTATGCATATTAAATATAATACAACAATTAAAGTGCTTCAAATATAGGAACCATATAACTAGTCAGATTTTTTTTTTAACATCACTTGAAAGGATTTCAAGTATCCTAAATCACTTAAGGCTTGAATCGGACTGTGCAGTTACACAACTCTTCTGTGGACTGAAATGTTCATGTTTGAGTTGTTATTGTTGAGATTTATGGAGACTATTCAAAATAAACAGAGAATTTCAGGGGTTCACTTGCAACCTCTTGGCTCCCTCGTTCATTTGACTGTTCTGATGGAAAGTCCGGTCAAGGAGAGATTAAAAGAACCCTTTCACATGTTTGAGTCCAAGCAAAACTGATGAAAAATGTTCATTTTGTTGATTAATTTTAATTATATTGAAGGTCGTATTAGAACATCTATTTGTTCACAAATGACTGAAGTCTGACACACAAACCTTACTAGTCTTTTTGGGGCTTTGTAATCTGTGTGAAGTGAGGTTGATATCTTGTTTGTGTATTTGATGAACATGTAAATAAGCAATATTCCCTGAAAGACAGGTGCAGGTAGAAATAAAAGAGAATGAAAGTTCACTTTCATTCATTGTATCGTCTAATCTCTTTAATTGATTGTGGCTTGCTTGTCATATTCATTATATTGACACCAGTTTTATGGATGACCTGTTTAGATGGCAGAATCCTCTGGTTCACTAAAATGGATGTTGATAGTCATAGATATACTAATGCAGTGTTGTAGTTGAGTCACTAAACCTCGAGTCCGAGTCAAGTCTCGAACCCCCAGTGTTCGAGTCCGAGTCCCCAAAGAATAGTCAGAGTCGAGTCCGAGTCAAGTCCCCATTACCTGAGTCTGAGTCCGAGTCATCAAGGTTGAGTCTGAGTCGAGTTCGAGTTAGGCATCTTAGCACTAACTGTTACTGAACATGAGGGTATGCACATGAATCTGCATGTAGGTGGAACACACATGCCTGCCCTTGCACAAAATTGAATAATGTTACGGTATTAACATAGCTATTATTATCTTATGCCAAATTATTAGGGCCTATTACAAAAAACTGACAAAAACAAAAAAAAACAGTCTTTATCAATTAACAAGTCCGAGTCCTCATCTCCAACTTCCGAGTCCGAATGCAGTCAATGCTCAAGTCCAAGTCCGACTCATCAGTGCTCAAGTCCAAGACGAGTCATGAGTCCTGAAAATCATCAGGACTCGAGTCCGATTCCTGGAATCAAGTACTAACAACACTGTGCTAATGTGGGTTAGCACTGGTTATATCTGCCTAAAGTTGTAGTCTATTAGACACGTTCATGTTCATGACCATGACACAAATACTGCTTCAACTAGTCAAACACCTTCATCTTAACATTTACAAAGTAGTGATTAAATGTGAAGGATATCTAGGAAAGCTAGAAGGGGAATCACAAGATATCTTTCCTCATAGATGGATCATCAACAACAATACACGTTTTACTAGTTATGACAGGTAAACACATGCACCCACATGAACCTGGTTTGGAGGGAAGTGTTATAGGAGGGAAGCAGAGAGAGAGAGAGGGGTAGGATTTTTTTTAGGTTGTTTACTTTCAAAATCTAACTCACTCTTGCTTATTTTTCCAAAGTTACACATAGTAGCTTTAAGTGATCAGTCACAGACAGATTTCACTATCTAATTTATCGATGAGCTTGAACTTAGATCACCGCCTCTTGTTACAAAGGGATTTGAAAATATCGCATCTCTAAAAGCTAAACCAACTTTTACCAACACATTGCATTGTGCTAACACTAAACGGTGTAAAAAAAAATTTTTTTCTTTTCCTCTGTGTATGACACACCAGTCTCTCAGGGGTCAGATTCATATATTGAGGTTTATATGCAAATATTTAGCATGACGTAGTCAACATTCTCTCACATCCACATCCAGATCCACACACACACACACACACACACACACACACACACACAAATTTCCAAGCAGACACTCAGTGCCAATGCTGAACATATTCAGTGTCAGCCTAATGACTTCATACCTGAGTGTTCTTCAACCATGTTTTCAGTTTAAACATTTAAAAGGTGCTGCATTCTCTGATACTCAAGGGTAAAGAATTCCACATCCCGGCCGCCTTAACTGAGAAGCCGCTTTTCCCAAGTGTTGTAGACTGAAATTTAACATAACAGTCCCCTCTACTGGAAGTTCTTGTTAACCTTGAGCCAGTGCTACCTCCTGCTACAAACTGTTTAAGAGGTGGTGGTACTAGACTGTGAATGATTTTGTATAATAAACCAACATTAGCCATAGACAGAAAAATGCCAAATGTCAAAAGATTATACTTTTTAACTCTATTGCAATAATGATGAGTAAGGCTTTATATCCATGATTTTCAATGCATGCTTATACAGACAATAAAGTGGTTGCATTGATGATTTTGTCAGACCATGTTGTAATACCGTATGAAAAATGTGACAGTATCATTGAGTGCATGTACAGTTTTGCTGTATCTGTACTCATTTGATTTCTTATAAATCTAAAATGAGCAAGGTTAAGCTTTATTGTTTTTGACATTTTTGTAATTTTTTTTTTTTGAAGGTTAGATTGCAATCAACATCACACCTTAAAAGTTTAACATGCTGAACATGCTGAATCCTCCGTCTCCCCCCCCCCCCACTTTTCTCCCCAGTTGTACTTGACCAATTACCCTATTTTCCGAGCTGTCCCGGTCACTGCTCCACTCCCTCTGCCAATCCGGGGAGGGCTGCAGACCACCGGACTACCACATGCCTCCTCTGATACATGTGAAGTCGTCAGCCGCTTTTCACCTGACAGTGAGAAGTTTCGCCGGGGGGACGTAGCGCGTGGGAGGATCACGCTATTCCCCCCAGTTCCCCCTCCACCCTGAACAGGTGCCCCAACTGACCAGAGGAGATGCTAGTGCAGCGACCAGGACACATACCCACATCCGGCTTCCCACCTGCAGACACGGCCAGTTGTCTGCAGGGATGCCCGACCAAGCCGGAGGTAACACGGGGATTCAAACCAGCGATCCCCATGTTGGTAGGCAATGGAACAGACTGCCACGCCACCTAGACGCTCCCTCCTCTGTCCTTTTATAATAATTTCTGGAGGAGGGGAATTGCTTCTTCTATTAGAAAAAACATACTAACCGTTTTGGACAAATTCAATGCCAAATATGAATAATCTGCTATTCCAATCTGCTATTTTCTCCATAGCCCCTGTAAGTAAAGTTGCAGCTTTCTGTTTACAATTAGCATTTACATAAATGACTGTGTCATCTGCATACATTTGAATATTAACTTCTGTACAAATGGATGGTAGATCATTAATATACGTAGATACTGGCTATAGTTACCCTCTCTCTGTGTCTGGGGTTGTCAGCTAGGCTTCTCAGGAGAGAACTCGCAGAGGCTGACACTTTCCCTCTTGGGTCCTTCAGCACCTTAGCAACAGCATGAAGCCCCTCTCTCTTCAGACTGCACTCCGGGGGGTGGCGAAGGGCACGCACCAACACTTCCTGTTCACATGATGCAAGGCTTTTGACCAACCAGACTGAAGAAAGGGAAGAGAAGGTGAAGAGGTGAGCTAGGTCAAGTGTTTAGATGTAGAGTCTCAATCTTCTATGTTGTCAGTGTGGAAGTGGAAGGTTGGGCAATGGAGTGGTGAGGAAGAGGGTGAAGAGGGAGAGGATAGGGGTTGAGGAAAACAAAGAGAGGAAAAAAGGGAGGTGTATGAGACAAAGAAGGAGGAAATAGAGGGTGGATGTGGATGACAATGTGTGTGCATTTAATCTCAGAGGGTTATTGCTTCCCGCCTTGAGTTGGGCAACATTTGTCAAAGTGAAGTATCTGTTTGTAGTATCCCTCTTTCCCAATGTATGTGTGTTTGGATGACTGACTATGTCCTATCCTTCCTGTCTAATTTGTTGATCTATATGCTTGTATGTGTCTATATGTCTATCTGTGAATGAGTGTGAATGTCTTACCCTCTTCAGCAAGCTCAGTGATGTGTGTGTCCATATTGCTGACACCTTCAGCCTCCAGGTAGCTCCAGAACTGGAACACTGTTACCATTATATTGTCTCTGTTGCAGCCTCGCCGTGGTAGCTGCCGCTCCAGGATCCGTTCCACTAAGCGCAAGAAGACTGGAGAGGAGACACACACAGGTATAAATGCATTAAAAATGAGCACGTATGCAAACAAGCACACACACACACACACGCACACACACACACACACACACACACACACACACACACACACACACACACACACACACACACACACACACCCTTCTTAAAATCTTAAAGCATTTGGTTTCAAAAGCCGCTATGTAAAAAATATGAATCTTCTAATCTTATTGATGAGCAGGCATACATCCATGATCTGTTTAACGTTGATATTAATAAAAAATATAGTAAAACTCATCCTCCCAGACATTCAAACATTGCAGTTACAAAGTCACAGGACAAAATAACCGGCAATTGTAACCTCAACTTTCCAGTTTTGTTCATGAGCTTTCATGTGTCCAGGCATGCTATGATAGCACACCTAGAATCTAGGTTAAACTCCAACAAGCAGGATTCTGTTCCCAAGGCTTTTGAATGCTCTGCCCGAGGAGCTGATGCTGGCAAAATCACTATCATGTGTTGATGTCTTTATGCATGCTCAATAATCCAGGAAAGAAAATCAAAGAAAGAAAGTTGAATCAGTTCATCTGGACACAACGTTTATTGAGAGAAATGTTTCCTCACTCATCTAAGTGAACTCTTCCTGACAATCCCAAATTAAACAAAGTGTGGTTATCCTAACTGGGCGTTTGTCAAAGCCAGGAAGACGCCCAAACAGTGCACCAGCCACTCAAAGGGACAAGGACAACAGCTGCCTAAGTGTAAACCAGTGGTGATTCCGTAAGTGGCTGGAGTGGCGGAAAAGTTGAGACGTGTATTTTCGAAACACCGCGTCTCAGTTGCTTTCAAACCTCAAAACATCCTGCACCAACTGGTCCACCTCAAGGACTGGGTCCTATGGCACAGACAGAGCAATATAGTGTACGCTGTTAAGTGCCAGGAGGATTGCCGTGACTTGCACACTGGGGAAACCAAACAGACGCTGGCCAAGAGGATGGCACAACACAGAAGCACTAATGTGTCAAGCCAGGACACCACAGTCTACACCCATCTACAGGCCAGTGGCCACTCTTCCAAGGAAGAGGATGTGCACATCCTTGATAGGGTGGAACGCTGGTTTGAACGGGGAATCAAAGAGGCCATCTGTGTGAAGAGGGAACAACCATCCCTAAACCGGGGTGGGGGGGCTAAGGGCCTGGATATACTCCAGAGCAGACACGTACGCGGACAGCTGCGAACACGTAGTACTTTTATTTATACTACTTAGTTGAGTCCGCTTGGAATACGCGTTTCGCACATGCGCAGTAGATCGGCGTTACGTATTTCCGGGCAAAATGGCGACATACATGCAATAAGAAGAGCTGCTTTGTTTGTTGTATTTAGCACAATTAGAGAAAACAGGAAAAAAGCGGAAAGCAAGAAAATGGTGTGTCGGCACACACCTTCTTCTTTCAACGTTTTGGCAATTTTCTTCCATGAATTTGTGCACATCTGGTTATCTTTGTAGTGTTTTAATAACGTTTTTTATACTAAATTTATTTCTGATTTTTCCCTTTTTCTCCCAATTTAGTGGCCAATCGCTCCCTATTTTAATTCAGACACCCACCCTCGTACTGTATGCGTTCGCGAACTGACTGCTTTTTCCGACACACCCAGAGACGCGTTCATGTGACGAACACAAGCCGACTCCGCCCCTCTCCCGAAGACAGCGTTGCCAATACGCCCATTTCACGCCGCGGCCATCTTGGATTTAAAAAAAACCAAGCGGTGGGAACTTAGCCACGCCCCCTTCATTGAAAACACTGCTGGAAGCAACATGTCGTACTGCTGTGTACCAGCAGTTGTATTGTACTGTCAGTACAATACAATTTTTCAAACATGTAGACTACTGCATTGTATAATATGTATGTATATATAGCGAATTCGGGGGACAACGCTGCCACACGAACTGCCGCGGCCGGGAAGCGAACCCGTATCGCCCACATCGCAGGAGACATCGCTAACCGCTCGACTAAAGGGTCAGACCCGCGAGTCAGCGGCCAGCGTGTCTACTTATCCATGCACGTTACAATATATTCACTAATCTTTCAATAGTGGATAGCTCTGTTCTGACACATAATCTTGATAACAGGAAAATGTGTGGATTTATATTGCTTCCCACATGTATGACATATCCTCATGTGTCCAGTGAGGCGACTCTACCTGATCATGACTACGACGTGAAGCCCCTTTCTGTGGAAGACCAGCTTGATGCAGTAAAGAAACGCATCGCTTTCCTGGAGGACGAAAATAAAAAGCTGAAAAGTGAGCGTTTTGGTCTAGAACGCTTCCAGCGTGCGCCCAATCTGATCAGGTTTTACACTGGTTTTAAGGATTACCACACCCTCAAAGCACTCTTCCTAGCTTTACAGCCTACTGCAGAGTCCATGGTGCGATGGACTCAAATGCAAAGGAACAGCCATAACCTAGAACACATTTCTGTGTCTGGCTTCCATGCAGAGCATTTATCGCTGATTGATCAGTTTTTCCTGTTCTTGTGCCGTGTGAGGCAGGGCTTTTTTGCTCTGGATTTATCTGTACAATTCAATGTGTCGCCGGCCACAATCAGCAGGAACTGTACGACGTGGGCCAACTATTTGCTCTTTATGTTAGGGACCCTCCCAATATGGCCTAGTAGAGCAGCAGTAGGCGAGCTAATGCAACCAGTATTCAGGGAATTCTACCTAAACACAAGAGTGATACTAGACTGCACAGAGATCCGCATCGAGACAGCTAGTTCGAAGGTTTTGAACACCATGACATACTCCCATTATAAAAGTAACACTACACTGAAATCCCTAATTGGGATCACTCCCTCAGGGTCAGTTAGCCTGGTAAGTAATCTATACACAAGATGTATTTCTGATAAGGAGATAACTAAGAGGTCAGATGTTCTGGACCTCTTAGAGTCAGGTGATGAGGTCATGGCCGATAAGGGCTTCCTTATCAAAGACCTGCTCGATGAAATAGATGTAAAACTTGTCATCCCTGCATTTTTAGGCCCAAGTGGACAGTTTAGCTGTGATGAGCTCACAGACACACAGAGTATTGCTGGCTTGAGAATACACGTCGAACGGTCAATAAGACGCATAAAGGAGTACCACATTTTTGATGGAGTCATACCCCTTTCACTAAGTGGAACAGTCAACCAACTGTGGACTGTGTGTGCTCTCCTAACAAATTTTCAGGGACCACTGTTTTAAACCTTTGTTAAATTCAGCTGACAAGAAAATAGTGCACACAAACCTTAGATAGACTGAAACATATTTAACTTCATTTCAGTACAGTCCCATTTTTTAGCCCACACCTTGAGATGAGCAATCACTATCTTAGTTTAGTAAACAATTGATGATTTGAGTTGGTAGCGAGTTCCAGTTTATTGCTACAACAGAATGACAGTTGACCGAACATATTTTAGTTTAAAATGAACCAACAGTTTTGTTAAAGTTAAAGGACAAAGAATGAAAATATTGTAGATGGGACAATCTAATGTATAAATATTGAATGTACAGTATAAAACTGAAATGTATCTTATTTTTTATTTTATTGTGATTAAACAGCTTCTTTGAATACAGCCCTGTGTGTGTGTCTCTCCTCACTGGCACAGGAGAGGTAGAAAGTACTCGAAAAAGAAGAGATCCAGCTTAGTTTTCATATTCTCCCATTCCTTCGCATCAAAGTAGATTCGCTCCAGGTGGTAGTCATCTTGGCACTTCACAAAAAAGTCACACCACATCATCCCTGTGATTCCCATTTGTCCCATCATCTGATTGTAGTAGCCATGACTGTGTTTGAGAGCAAAAGACCCATCTGGTCTTAGAGAAAGGTACTTGCACTCCACAAAGCTGTCCACATCAGGACACTTGATTTCCAGCAGTCCCTGAAGCTGACCGGAGTCATCCACCACCTTTCGGTCAGGGGAGGCACCCAAATGTGGGGCGTTGGGGTTGATGGCGTAACCACAAGTGGAGACCGAGTGTCCAGTTACTTCCTCATACTGTATAGCTGCAACGGGCTCCAGCTCAATTCCTCTCATCATGGCCTGTGTCTGCACAGTCCTCTTCGGTCTCTGCCCCGGCTGCATTGATTTCCGATTGAGTAAGAAGGGGGCGTGATTAAGTTCCCACCACTTGGTTTTTTAAAATCCAAGATGGCCGCGGTGTGAAATGGGCGTATTATTGCTGTTTCGTCGAATCCGGCCATAGCCGGGTCTGACAAGACCGGGGTGCGAACCCCAGTGGGCAACTGCATCGACACAAAGCCGATGCTTAGACCGCTACACCACCGCGGACCCTTAATGACAAATTATAAAGATTAGGGTAACAACGGACTTCTTCACAGCCTCGCTTCAAAGTCAGCGTCCATTTTTGTTTACCAGCGCATACACAGTTACGCCCTTGTCCACGCGGACACAAAACATTGGAGGTACGCGGATGTCTGCACGGACCCAACGCGTACACCCTCTGATGACGCGATTTACGTCAAGCGGACCCTCGCGTACACGTGGACGCGGGAGGTATAACTTGCGCTTAAGCGTACATCTGTCGCCATTTATAATTCCGTAATGGCAACTATTCCCCAGTCCTCTGTGACTAGTACACATGGCCGTTGTAACGCTAATTAACGCTCACAGCAATTTGCATATGAAACTGATCGTTTTCGGTCATTATGCCACTGTATTGTTTATAAGGGTGGGGATACCTGCAGTCAGTTGAGACCGAAGAGGTCATATAGATGAGTGATGAAACGTATCGCTCAATAAACGTTGCGTCCAGATGAACTGATTCAACTTCCTTTCTTTGATACCATCGGTTAAATTACATTAAAAACACATTTTAATTGAAAGGATTTTCTGTGATTAGCTTCCATCTGTTTTATTCCCATGTATTTACCTGTTCTATTCCTCTTTGGTTCCACTTCTTAATTTGTGAGCTAGTGACTAGCACATCATTGATGTTTAACATATTTATAATAATAACAACAATGATAATAATAATAATAACAATAATAATAATAGTTGTGAGGGCTTTTGTTAGGGCCTACATAAAGCCTTCCGGGTCACCAAATATGGACTGCAAAAGTTGCAGGGTACAGGCGCCTGTTACTTTTGCCTGCATTTTATGCCTTCAAACTTGCATGCATGCACATATAACCACACTTGAATGTAGACCATCATAAATGCATGGACACTCCACTCCTTATTCCTGTACCTCCACATGGACCTTCTCCTCTTACTCCTGTACCTGTGTCAGCCATGTTGGCAGCCCTCTCAGGCAGTCTGGAAGAGTACACCCTCTCCAGGCTAACCAGGAAGGAATCAGCAGAGACACTGTACACGCTACTCTGCCCCACACACTGTTGCCATAGTGACACAGCCCCTTGGCACTGCTCCAGATGTGGGATCACTGTGATGCAGGGAAGTGAGGGAAAGGTTAAAAGAAGGAGATAGAGGGTGAAAAGAGGACATAGAGTATATAAAAAAAAACAAAAAATGCAGACATGAATAACATACTTCATATGTTCCTTTTTTAAAACTTTGTGCAATCTAAAAATGATGATGACAATCGAGACAGGGATTAATAAAACAAGGGGGGATTAGGCTGAAAGATTTGGTGCGATGAGAGCTGGAGTGACAGAGGTGATGTAGTTTCTACTTGAATCTAGCTGAACTTGTTCTACTCTAAAATGTTGTAAGAAGTGTACGGGAACAATTTGTTCATTAGATTATCAGATTATTTGTTTTACTTCATAAGTTTAGCTTTGTAGGCAAGCACGGTCTTCGATTTTGTTAGGGTGGGATATATCTGATGAATGAGTTAGTTAGGGAGAGAAACAGACATTTTAGATGGACACATGCAGCGACTTCACCTTGGACAGATTGAGTGAACTGGCTTGGGGTTTCTTTGGTGATGCGTCGTATGATTTCCAGGACTCTGGCCTCTCTTAACAGCCTGTCTAAAGCGTACATCTCTCCACACCGCAGAGGACCGAACATACCAAGTCGCTAGAGGGAGAATACATTTTATTCAATCAAATCTGACAAAACAGATTTAATCTTGACATGATCTACGCAAACTTATTTTTTTCTCATCCATCTAAACAAGAAACACAGAGCTCTAAATGAAATGAAAGTAAAAAGGTACCAGGAAAAGATAACAGTATTTCAGTTTGCACTAAATGAGGGGAATCCCAATCTCTTTCAGTTAAAAAAAAAAACAAAAACAGTGTGTATACCACAGGATGGGGTGTATACAATCACAAACAGTACTTCTTTAGAGTGTACGGTGAGTATTATATAAGCTTTTTGATATCATCCCTGAATGCCAGGTAAAATTAAATAATCATCCACTATTTAACATTATACATTACATGTTTACATTGCTCTGTAGATCCCATCAATCACATTTTCAAAGCATCCCGAAGACACATCATCTTTAATATGACAAGTTGCCCTGCATTACTTGGCATATCATTAAAAACATAACATCATGGTGATAAACTGTGGGAACGCTGTGCTTGTAGAGTTCTTATCTCATACCAGTAGTTGTGCGCTGCAGTTCTTCAGGTGAACCACTAGTACGCTATCTAAAGCAGGGCAGCCGGTAGTCAGAGGGGAGGTGGGGACAAAGGTGTTCCAGTCTCTTTCTGGTTTAGCACTGCACACAAATAGAAAATTTCATGATAATGTTAACTTGAGAAGTGTGAGTAGATATGTCGTATAAATGTCTGTTTGCCAAGTAATGGTTGACACAGCAATCTACCAATCAGTGCTTAGCAGCGGTTGACTTCCTCCAGCACTGAGCTCTGACACCCAATTCAGTACGGTTGAGACAAGCTAGCGGAATGAAAAAGGTAAAAATGTGGGGAAACTGTAAAAACAGATTCACATTACCCTGGAAAAATAAAGGGCAACGTATTTTCTTTTAAAACACATCCAAATCTGGATCAGAAATGTCTTTGGTGGATTAAACTTTGTGGAAGACGACAATTTTAATTGACCAAAGAAACTAACAACAGATACACTTATATCTGCTAAAAGGCAAGTTAGCCACAGTCAGCTCAGTTGATATAGCAAGTTGATTTGACATTTAAGCTAAAACTAGCTCCTACTAGTTGTGGCAGACCTCATGGAAGTTTGTCAAAGATGGCACCAAAAACTAATGAGGGTGACAGGTGAAGAGATTTTGCAAAGCGTCAACTGTTAAGATGGAAGGAGGAGGTCTCTACAAAAGTTATATTTCTGTATGGAAGTTTGGAGCCAGTAGTGATGAAGATTGAGCCTGGTGGACAGGGGCGCGCTGAAGCACTGCGCACAGATGAAACCAGTTATAGATTTCTGTCTGTACATATCATAGTGTTTTTCCCCACAACAGAATACAGGCTACAATTTGTGTTGAAAACACACAAGAGCTCTTTTCTTGCACTGGAACTGTATAGCACAGTTGATACAAAGTCATCCAGTTCATCTGGATACGTTTATTGACAGATACGTTTCATCGCTCAACTAAGTGACCTCTTCAGTCTAAACTGTCTGCAGGTATCCCCACCCCTTACAAACAATACAGATGCATAATGACCAAAACGAATGACCAGTTTCATATGCAAATATGGGTGTGACCATTAACTAGAGTTTCAATGGCATGTGTACTATTCACAGAGGATTTGGGAATGGTTGCAATTACAGCATTGTAAGATGGCGACAGATGTACTCTTAGCGCGCCCCCCACCCCCACCCCCCAGTTCAGGGATGGTCGTTCCGTGTTGTATTGTTTTGTTTATAAGGGGTCTAAACTGCAGTCAGTTTAGACTCATGATATCCCTTAGTTGAGTGATGAGACGTATCTGTCAATAAACGTTGTATCCAGATGAACTGATTCAATCCTCTTTGATTTTCTTACCTGGATTATTGAATATATATCAAGACGGTTGATACAAAGGTTTTTCCATCAAGGAAATAAAGTGTCTTTACAAGATAGCTCCGGTAGATGGCAGCAAAGCTCAATAATAACTTAAGGCTTCACCATGGAACATCTTTATCTCAATAAGCACCCTCTCATTCTGACACACATTTGGTTTCAGAATTTTATCAATTTCAGAATTTTAATATTCATAGAAGGTGCATCTTTTTCATGCACTAAATTAACTCTAATAGACTTTTTATAGCCCAGGTGTCCAGCGGGTTGTGCAAAAGAATTACTGCTGGAGCTGAGGACAAAACATAATGGTTTCATTGAGAATTTTTTTTTCCTCCCTCACCTGATATTTCGACTTCTCTTTCCACCTTCCTCATCCTCCTCTTCCTCCTCCTGATCAGAGGTGTTCAGGAAATCAAAGCTGCCCAAGGCTGTTTCCACAGTGAGGCTGACAACACTGGGGGAGCGGCTTCGCCTACCACCCTATATATGTATACGCAGACACACACACACACACACACACACACACACACACACACACACACACACACACACACACACACACACACACACACACACACACACACACACACACACACACACACACACACACGCCCACAAACCAGCAAACAAATACACAGATCCATAGTAAGACCCTTGGTCAGAGAGGTGCATGAAGAAATACATAAAGAAATGACAAATGCACAGATCTACTCATTGGCCCTAGACAAAAACAAATGAATCAGTTAAAAACAAACGATAACTATAAGGTGGGGAGCCCAAACAGATTCATGGTTCACCAGAAGTCCCAGCCCCATGTTTAAAAAAACTGAATGAAATATATATTTCAATTGTGTTTTACTGATCATAGCCGTGACTCAGAACAGGGAGATCATATCACATCCTCAGCTAAATTTAACTGGCCATTTACATGTTTGAACGTGTGCAAGCGCTTGCATGTCAGGCAGACGCCATGCTTCAAAGCATGCACACATACACTTCTTTTCTGCCTAAAATTTCCCATTGCGCCATGGGGCGGGTTTACCCTCAGGAGGGGCAGGAAGGTCCACACCCTTGTCTAGCCCCCTGGGAAACAAGGCTTTCGGGAAAGTTTAGTTCTCGTCGTCATCCCATTCTCGCCTCTCTTCCTGTAAGAGACAGTCCACCCTCCTAAGGTATTTTATCTAACTTGGTCACCAAAATCAACAAGAGGGGAAATCGTGTGTTGATGTAGTAGCCTCCAGTCGCTGTGATGGGGGGAATGGTTCTGGTTACAGATCATTCAGGTGTCCCACTCTTATACCACAATTTTCCAGGGACATCTCCTAAGATAATTGAAACCTTGTTTGAAGAAGCTTGGATTAAAATGTTATGCAATCCATTAAAACATCAGTCACCTAACTAGCTCCTATGCTATGAATCTTCTTGGCATGCTTCAGTATCTCACATCTTGCATATTTCATCCCACCTTACCCCCGTGGCTTGGTGACATGTTTTCTGTCCCAATTCTTGTCTGTAACTGGAGAACATAAAGCTGTGTTATAGCTAAACTAGTAGCTGTGGCTGGAACATATTTCTTCTTTACTAGCAGTTGTGGCAGATGATCATCCATTATCCATTACCAGGAAGCTCTCTTATATATATATATATATATATATATATATATATATATATATATATATATATATATATATATATATATATATATGCATTGAGTGATAAAATGAAAAAGGCAGCTGAGGTGTTCTATAATTCACCAGTAATTGTGATTGGTGGATGCAAATGTTTGTTGATCAGCCTGATGATAATCACAAAGGGCTTGTGCCTGACTCTTCTTGGAAAAGGCCACACAAATGCGCTTTTCCTCATCTTCCTCCTCTCATTACCCAAAATGCAAACCCCAAACAATGCAGTGTGTTGACCTAATGGAGCAAGGGCAGTTGTTGAAAACCAAATACTCAAGTCCTGAGCCAAAAGTCATAAGGTTATCGCAGATGCGTGTCTGGACCTTCATTGTGACTCTGCTGTTAAAATATCTTTGGGCGGCGCCCCGGTAGCTGAATGGCTTCGGCGTATGCCACATAATCGCAACATCTCTGGTTTGATTCCAGCCAGTGACCTTTGTTTCATTTTGTACCCATCTTTCTCTCCCCTTGTTTCCTGTCTGCCACGCCACTATCCTCTAGCCAATAAAAAAATAATAACCTTAAAAAAAAAATCTTTGGGTGTCCATGACCAGATGCTGTCGTTTCTGTTGAAGATTCCTGAGCATTCACTTGAAATTCATTCATAAAAGACAAACACTTTTAAATGTCAAAGTTCAATCGTTTGCAGCTACTTGTATCGACTATGCAGCTTGCTAACTTTACACATTTCTGCACATAGTGAAAGCTGAATCCTCTCAATTCTGTGATTAGCTCAACTTGCAATGGAAGCAGAGCCTGGTTGTATGTCTTTCTGTGGTTCAAACAATCAACCCAACATTTTCAGCGACATTAATGATTTTTTTAATTTTCATTGATATTACCAGTACTGGAAAATTAGGTCTTCAGGGTATTCCAGGGAGAACGGGAAACCTAACCATTCCCTAGCCTTGGACAGAATTCATTTCAGGTTCAACTAACTAGTTCATATGATGTAAGGTACGAGAATTAAACTAATTTCAATCAAATCTTACTTTGTAAATGCACACTAACACGCACACGTATCTCACCTTCAGCGTGACCTGCAGCAGCTTCAGCTCTTGTTCCAGGAGCTGTAATTCAGGGAACTGTCCTCTGTAATCATCCAGAGAAGAGATAACTGCTCCTAGGGCATCTTCCACCCCATTGTCCACAGGACCATCGCTGTCCCTCAGTGCAGTGTCTACTCCAGCCCCAGGCTTGTCCACATCTTCCACCAACACTCGATGGGCTATATATGACACATCTTCCATGCTTTGCGAGATTGTGTTGGATGGTGCGTGTGTTTGTGTGTTTTCTTGAGCGTGTGCCTCAACAGTGGCGGAGGCGAGGGAAGTGCCGGATTTATCCTTAAGAACCTCCCTGTCATCTCTTTTATGTTCTGCCTCAACTGCACAACAATCCGAGACATTATCCGTTGTGGTTTCCTCAACAACAGCGTCCCTCCTTGGTGATTCTGTAGCATCCACGGTGACAGAACTTTGTGGTTCAAGTGTCGTGATTGGTACCTCCATTTCAACATCATTGATAGAGATCCCAGACACCAAAGATGTTACCTCCCCTAATTCGGCAGTTGGCCTATCCGACAAGGGTACGCCATCCACGCTGCCTTCACTTATGTGGCTCAGCGAGCGCAAATAGGAGCGAGAAGCATGGCCATTGGCTACCGCTGCCCCTGTTGTGGCTACTAGTGGCTGCTTCCTAGAGTCCTCTTCCTCAGCATGTGCTGTTGTCATGGTAACTGGCCCCTCATTTTCCTCCCTATTGATCAATTAAATTGTCAGTTCATCAGAACATCAATGATGTGAAAACACTGCCTTTAAATTACATGTAAATATATAAAAGGGGAAATCTATAACAAAAATGGATAATAATTAAGTTTAATTATTAATACAAAATGATAGATTTGTAGGGCTGCATTCACTCATTCAATCCACTACTTCACCAAAACAAATCTGAATTGAATTATTACCTCTGTGTCTTTCCTTGATGTTCTGTCCTGTCCAGCACTTCGGTGGCAGTGAAGACTTTGTGGGTGGAATTTGGAGTTGAGGATGCAAAGTCTTTGGGGCAGAATGTGGAGTCATTTTGAGGGGTACAACTTCCTGCTGCAGCTGGCTTGAGCTCTGGAGTCACAACCACTGGCTGGACGGGTGAAAAAAAAAATACACATAATGTACTCTCTGACACAGCAGGAAGATGAGAATATGTGTAATGCATTGATTATATGGATATGCTTTGTGATTATCATAAGCAGAGACGATGACAGACAAACAAAAAAGGGGAAACTTGGAGGGCAAAAGAGAAGAGATGAAGATAACATATAGAGTCTGCTGTGACACCTTATGGTGCACGGAGCTGCGCAGAGCCCCAGCAGACAACTGAGGACTGGAGGAATCATCTGAAGATTCTGACGAATTGGACCAAGCTGTCCCGTTCTCCAACTCCTCGTGGCGACGAAGCATGTTCTACAGGACAAGGAGATAAAAAGTAATATGTGAGAGGCTTGATGGTGGAGGAAAAAAGAGAGATCGACAGAGACAGATGAACCACTGGCAAAATAGATGAGGATGAATAAGAAGGGATGATTCTGAGTAATAAAACCAGACTGACCCATTGTATAATTCATTATCCTGATAAAAAGAAAGATGGATGAGGAAAGAGTTTAAAAAAAACTAGAAGAGATGATATGAGGGGAATAGGAATGATATAAGGACCAAGGGCCAGTTTTTCCATTTATCTGTCACTTGTCTGAGAGTGAAGTGAGATATTTACTTGGCAAGCAAGTGAGGGTAAAAGGACAAAAGAGAATGCAGAGGCAGTTAATGCATATTTGAAATAGAGTAGTTTGAAATTGTTGATGGATTAGACTCATCCTCGATGCCATGAAGTAAAATGGAGTACAACAGCTGCAAAAAGAAAATGACTTGGATAATAGGTGCTGATACAGCAAAAGATTTCAAAGGTGAACAATTACACAACATAGGTAACATAGGGAACCTGCTTATCAATTTACTAATCATGAGTAGTTAACTGGAATAACTTGACAATTTCAAGAGGGATCAGTAAGAACAACAGTGGCTGTAAGACGTGGACATTTTACTGGACCAGGTGTGCCCTATGGCGCAAACAATGTACCCCTGTGATGTTTCCATACACAATAAACAAATAAATGAAAACCAAAAATTAATGTTTTCCATGGCAGTGAACAGATGTAATTGTCACTGAACCTTAACTGGGATGACCAGAGTGCAAAACGAGAAATGGATTTCCATCCCCCTCCTCCTTCCAAGAATTCAACAGTTTTCCTATTTGAAGAATGGTCCTGCATCCCATGATACACAGTAGAGGAAATATAAGATGGCATTACAAGGAGGTCTGAGGCTGCTGTGAGGGTATGGGGCCTACTCCACCCACCGCTATCTTGATTAAGCATTATTATTTTATTGGGTGTCTCCATTATCCTGACCACCCATTCTAATATTCATATCCTCTTGGACAGTTAAACTAAGCTACAGACCCCCAGGTCCAAAATCTACACCAGATACAGCTGCTGATGAGCCAAGCCACCAGCTGTAACAAACTAGCTAGCTGGCTAATATTATCCGGCACCACACTGTCTGTTCAACTCATCGCCTAACAACCCTTCTTGTTAGCTCACACTCTGCACACTCCTCTCTCTTAATCATCCTCTCTCTGCATGGCACGCAGCCTTTCATTATGTCGCTCCCAGATTTGCAGGGCAACAGACCAGAACTCATCCACTCATGTAAATCTAATAATGACGTTTCACTGGTACACGCTGACAGATGCTGTCGATTCAGAGTGCCCCAGGCTTTTTTTTTTCAACCTTGCACCTTAATGTCAAATTAATTCACCCATTTGGCCCTCTGGTGAGCTCAAACTCTTCTTAATTATCGTCTCTTAGCATAATATACAAACCTTGACTCTGGTTTCTTCAGTTCTGCTTAATTTACTAACTGCGACTGACACTAGGGCACACTGCACAAGGCTAACCAACACTACTACTTCTTCTTTTGACTTGTTCGCTGTTTTTCAGGGGTCACCAAAGCACATTTTGTAGTTTCCATCCTGTGAGGGCACACCACCAATGGCGGTCATTGTTAATGCGGGCCTCGACCGATCCTGTGTGGTCTTATCAATCTGCATAAGGCTAACCAAACACTGACTTTTCAAAAAGTGTTCACCTATTCTGCATCCTGCAGAAACCTTGTATCCCCCCTATTCTGTAACGGAAAGCTGTACATTGTTTCCCACATGAAGAAATGTGCCATGGCCTCATTGTCAGACCGAGCCCAACTAAACTACCGAAAATGTATTAATGTAGCAAATTTTTTTTCCCAAAGTAAATTAACCAAATATTTTTGGTATGAAATTTATATGGACAAGTTGTCAAGTTTTTCTCAAATTCCAAAGAATATTTTTTAGAGACACAAAGATCTTCAAGATAAGGAGAAGTTGTGGAGGGTGCTACAGTGAAAACAACATTTAAATGACCACAGGGTATATGGGTGGTTGAATGGTTTACCAGCATTTAACTAAGAGGAGCTTCAATTGGAAGGAAGGTTCCTTTAATTCAGATGTATAAAGAAATGTAGAACTGGGCAATAATTCAATACCATTTGCTGTCTGTCAATGGTACTGTATCAGGATGAAATTCAGATTTTGTTATATTGTGAGTCATAGTTTTGTTGTCTACATATACAATAATGAGAATCGATCACCTAAATTTTTTCACTAGATGAGGTTTGACATATGTGAGGGAGTATTATTTGAAAACTGGTTTAGTTTTGGTATTATACTTTACCAAACAGTTCAATGTGATGAACCTCAGTTGGATTCTTAAACATGATATTTTTACATATGTAAGCAGACACTGTGATATATGTCAATATTGTGTAAGATTCCCTGTAATTCGTGGTTGTCCATTCCATTGTCTATCAACACGGGGATCGCCGGTTCAAATCCCCGTGTTACCACCAGCTTGGTTGGGCATCCCTACAGACACAATTGGCCATGTCTGTGGGTGGGAAGCCGGATGTGGGTATGTGTCCTGGTTGCTGCACTAGCGCCTCCTCTGGTTGGTCAGGGCGCCTGTTCGGGGGGAGGGGGACTGGGGGGAATAGCATGACACTCCCATGTTCTACGTCCCCCTGGTGAAACTCCTCACTGTCAGGTGAAAAGAAGTGGCTGGCGAACTCCACATGTATCAGAGGATGCATGTGGTAGTCTGCAGCCCTCCCCGAATTGGCAGAGGGGGTGGCGCAACGACCCGGATGGCTCGGAAGAGTGGGGTAATTGGTCGGATACAATTAGGGAGAAAAGGGCGGGGGGGGGGATAAAAAAAAAGATTACCTGTGATTATCGTTATAATATTTCCCATATCGCCCAACACTAAAGGAATGTTGATTCAAAGTTCTCACAGGCTCCACTAAATCTGCACATATGAAGCCCACTAGTGTCACATCATGGGGTAATCGACAGGTTTATAGTTTATCTACCTAGGGGAACGAGACAGATGTTGGACATGTTCACAGCTCATGAAAAACGCTTTGCTAGAGAAGCAGCTCCGACTGAGCCCATCTACAGGGATCTACGTGACTTCTAGGTTCAATCAGGTTCTCCTCCATCACACAACATTACACGGTCATGTGGGGTTCTAGGTCAGAGGCTGTCTAAGATACTACTCTATGAATCTACTCTATCTTAACTTACTCCCATGGGCGGTCGTGCAGGGGAGCTGTTGCTACAGGAGCAGCTGTGGTTTAAGGTGTCTCGAAACACATCCAGCAATACCCACCGCTGCCTTCTAGTCAGGGTCCGTGGTAGGGACTACACCCCAGATGCAGCAAAAAATGGAAATGGAATAATTAGGAGGGGTACGGTGGTTGATAAATAGTTTTTTTTAACTTTAGTACTACAGCTACACCTTAAGGATAGGGCCTCTACAACTTTTTTGGCCAGAGAAACTAATTTTTTAAATCTAGAGTCGTCTTGAAACCTGGACTATGGACAAAACAGAAGTATTCATGTCATGTAAAAACCAACAAGAAACTGGATCACAGGGTGTTAAGCTGTAGCTAAAGTAAAACTTCTCTAAAATATCACAGCAACGGCCACACTACCGCTTGATCACAAACAGCAAAAACTATGACGGAGCTTCGACACAATCATGTAAAAAGCACAACACTGCAAAGGACAACCTTACCAAGTTAGGTGATGTTGTTTTAAGCCTCACAATGCTTATTTGAAGACACCGCTAGTCACATTTTCTTATTCCACTGGTAGATATATTATTACTTATTTTAAGAAAGATTACTTGTTTCATGATTATAAGACTTGTTATATGATATTTTCACTCAACATGAAAAGAAGGGGCGTCCGGATAGCGTAGCGGTCTATTCCGTTGCCTACCAACACGGGGATCGCCGGTTCGAATCCCCATGTTACCTCCGGCTTGGTCGGGCATCCCTACAGACACAATTGGCCGTGTCTGCGGGTGGAAAGCCGGATATGGGTATGTGTCCCAGTTGCTGCACTGGTGCCTCCTCTGGTCGGTCGGGGCACCTGTTCGGGGGGGGGGGGGGGGTGTAGCGTGATCCTCTCACGCGCTACGTCCCCCTGGCGAAACTCCTCACTGTCAGGTGAAAAGCAGCGGCTGGCAACTCCACATGTATCAGAGGAGGCATGAGGTAGTCTGCAGCCCTCCCCGGATCGGCAGAGGGGGTGGGGCAGCGACCGGGACGGCTCGGAAGAGTGGAGTAAATAGCCGGATACAATTGGGTTGAAAAAAAGGGGGGAACCCCAATAAATAAATAAATAAAAATAAATAAATAAATAAATAAACGTGAATCTAAGTCTTAAAATGAGAAACTTGTTTTTTTGGGGGGGTTTTTTGAGTAAATGTCTTGAAACAAGTACAATTCCTTAAAATCAGCAATATCATCTGGCTGTTTTTACAAGCAATATCTTGAAATAAACATTATGAGAGCTAAAACAAGATAAAATACCTCGATAAGCTGGTCTTTTTTTCAGTGAATTACCTATACTTATTTAGATCTACGTGGTTGGTAGGGAGAAACAAGCCAAATATATATATTTTATTTTCATTTTTTTGGGTGTCAGATGATTTCACTCTTGCAGTTTTCAAAAATGCCCCAAAACAGCATTATTTATTCTATTGTGTTATTGTGTGTGTGTGTGTGTGTGTGTGTGTGTGTGTGTGTGTGTGTGTGTGTGTGTGTGTGTGTGTGTGTGTGTGTGTGTGTGTGTGTGTGTGTGTGCATGCGCATGGTAACTAATGTGCATAGATGACTGCAAATTTGTATTTTCACTCACATGGACCTGTGCTGTCGCCTTATACCTGTGTGTGCCACTGCAGCACTATTGTGTAGAGGGACACTGTTATAGACACTTAAGAAACTACATATTTTAGTTATCATTAACAGTTATAAACTACAAGTGCCTTAATATTGGTGGGAATCAACGCAGAGGGCCATGACCCATATTTACAAAATGACAGAGCTTGAGACCCAACAAGCACAGTGCTAATACCCTCTTTGCTCAAGTGTCTTTCCAAAAGTAATACCAATGTGTTATCAGAATAACTGCATGGGGTGTCAAGTTTTCAGGATTAGTTGTTTTTGCTTTTCTGAGCTTCTTAATATCTTAGAGGGGAACACCAAGTCTAAAAATGGTGTATGAGTACCGTGCTCCGTATGGGGCCGAGACAGGGACAAAACAGAGAGGCTGCAAAATTGTGCAAGTGCTCACATAGAAGGCCTGCTCTCGCAGTGACGGGGTGTCAGGAGGACTCTGGTTGAAGACTGTTGAGAATCTCTTGTTGACAGATGGGGCTTTGTTGACTGTGCTCGCCGCTGACACCTGGTCATCTTTATCAAATGGACTGTTAGTGACAGAGAGAGGAAGAGAGAAGCACAAGTGAATGAAATTCAAGTTACATAACAAGAAAAAGAGTTTCCCGTGTGCTTCACAGTCAAAACGAAGGACGTGAACAAGGCACATAAGAAATGGATGGCGGCCGTAAAAAGACTTAGCAGTAAGGGTGGGGTTATGAATTCAACCTCTTGTGAGAATAAGAGGCAAAGGGTTGGGTTGGAATACACAGCATGGTTATGTTACCAAAGCATATTACACCATGTCTTTATGCATGCTCAATGTAAAACCATATTACATAAAAAAAAAAAATGCAATCATAACACAAAAACAAATGCCAGAAGACACTTCTACATACTTAACGGCATTTTGCATGGAGTCATGCAAGTATAAGGATGATGAACTTTCTATCTATCAGTCTGACACCTTCACCCTCAGAGGCTCAGTAGTCAAACCCCTGTTGGGTTGACCTGAGACTCTAACCAGTCACTGGTGCAAAAGCAGCTTAAACTGCGATTCGAGTGTCTGTCTCAGGGGTGTGTGCTACACTTGGCTTAACTTCAGACTCTGTATTGCCATGAGCTCCTTACCTCATTATAATAGCAATGAGATAAGTAGCTGAAATCCTTTCCCTCAACAAATATTTCCCCTGATCCCCACCATCAATGCTATGACTTTGAAATTAAATAAAGCTCGCCTATTTACATGGCTTTCTAACTCCTTTTTTTCTCCAGTGACCTTTTAATGTCAAATGCTCTTAGGCATTTCCTTTAAGATATTACCAATGCGTTAACCAGAAAAGTGCAATATAATTAATACCACATTTCTGGCTATTTCTTAAACTAATTTCAAAGAATCTTATTTCAAAACGTCTTACTGAGAGATTGTGGACCTGCACAATCAAGTGTACCTAAGACTGTCTGAGGACTTCTCCACGTAGGCCAGAGCACTGGCCTTGTATCATATTAAATAGAAGAGTAAAATGTGTGCCTTTCTGTTGGTCTCTGTCATTTGCATGAAATAACTGCCATCACCCACTTGAACTGAGGAACTTGTCCTTTCTTTACTGAAACTCATACAGAGTGCTCCTACGGCTAGAAATATCAAGATGTAGGTTTCCTACAACTAAACTTGTACAATGCATTGAACACATGTGTTGTTGATACATCCTCATGGGGTGCAGTCACTTTACAGATGTTAGACTGCTGTTCAGACTGCCAGCCCAAATCCGTTTTGTGGCATATCCAGATTGTACCCAGATTCATTTTAGAAAACCTGAACAGCAGAAAACCACATGAAATGTGAACTGTGCAAATCGGATCTAAACCACATTTGGAGGTGGTTTGAAATACGATTCCGATCGGATTTATACGGATGCGTCCTCAATTTGGATGCCCTGGCCATCCAAATCGGATTTTAAACCGTCTTTAGCATCACTCGTAATGCGACACATGACTACTTCAGAACCAGAGTGACGGAAGTGGAGCCCACCATGACTGCAGCACAGAACACCACTGTGTAAACCAGCCTCCTCCGTCGCCGAGTTTGTCCGGTGCAACAGAAGAGTTCTGCACCGCGACTTGACGGCGCGATTGTTTGGAGAGTGCGATTGATGGATCACCATTGCTCATGCCTCCTTCCGCGTTGGTAAACCACATCACTAGTAGCTACTCACGGCTATGCCGTTACCACAGCAACCCATGCAGTTAGGTTGGAGATGTCCGGATACACAAATCCAATCTGATCACTTGCAAATAACAGTGTGGACAGTCTGTCTTAAAGATCTGATCTGAGAATCTGATCGGAGAAACAAATCCGATTTACCTGCAGTCTGAACACGGCCTTAGAGGCTGTTTACACCTGGCGTTAACATGTGTCGTGGGTGATCTGATCATAAGTGGACAGCTCTTAGTAGAGGTGTGAATGCACCCAATTTTTATTACCTTATCTGTATTTTCTGACACACATTAGACCCCCCCCCGCCCGTTTGCACATTCAAGTTCAACTTCAGGTTCAAGTTAATTTAGAGCCCAACCCTCTCAAACCCGCTGGAATAATTAAATAATCTGAGCCTGAACCGATGTGATCGGGTCGAGCCGGACAGGGTTCAGTTACAGAATTACAAACTCTAGTGTTCAGACATTTACATTTTCCCACACAACGAGTTTTAAGAATGAGTTTCTTCTTTTGCTGTGTATTTTGAGCACAAAATGGAAGAAGTAAAACAATCAGAGCCTGACGCTCCTAATTCACTCAGTTAATTTTCCTCATCAGACTATTTCTCTATCTGGCGCCGCATGCATTTGCTGCGTCCATGCCATTGTAATAATGTGAAATTATCTACCCACAATAGACTATTAAATAGTCTACACTTAAATACAATATATCAGGTCAGGGGTCTGAAGGCTTTCAGACAGATCTACATCATCATCATCAGAATAATAATGTTTACTGACACAGCACTTTTTAAAAACCCTGTTGTGCTTCACAACAACGTGGAATGGAAATAAAAGAAAAGAAGTGCAGTCGGGATATGGGATGATTTATTTCCTTAAGAGTACTTCAAATTTTCTATGACAACATGGCGGCACATTAAGATGAGGCTCGAGTGAGCATGGATGTCTTATTTAGTTAAATGCCCGTTGCTTCTACTCCTCTCTCCTCGCAATTCTGTACTACGTGTTTACGTATTTGTTTATGTGGCTGTGACACGTCTATGCCACGGGGAGGATTCGAGATCAATTCATGCACGATTTTAGGCGATTAACACAGGCTTTCGTTCACTGGCACGGGCCGGTGTGCTCCCCTTCTTGCCACTCACAGCCGAGGCTAAACCACACACCCCTCCCACAGTGAGGTACATGTTTATTTGCATATAGAGCGGGGGGGGGGGTGAGATCCGATCACAAGTGGTCACTCGAGACGCATGTGGAGACGCATACTAATGCCAGGTGTGAACTGACGTACTTCGAGCTGTCTGTCCACTTGTGATCGGCTCACCCAAGGCGCATGTTAATTAATGCCAGGTCTAAACACCCTCTTAGTGGCTCAGACTGGCTTCCCTACCACAGGCAGTTACTGCTGTGGCTTCTAGGAGCGCTCGTTTTGTTTTCCGTTTGAACACTGAACATAGTCATAGTTTTCATTAACGAAATTAACAGTAGTGCAGAATGAATGAATGAATCAACAAAAGACAGACAGACAGAATGACAGTCAGGACTTACTTCCATGTGACCTCTAGGCTTAGTTTAATTGTACCCAGATCGTTAATATCCACAGCTACTGTCTGGGGTAGTGCCGCAAACAGGTCCTTTGTCTCGCACGACACACTTCCTACTACCACATGATTGGCCAAGCTCTTCAATTCTGTCACCTAGGAGGCCACAGAGAAGCAAATTATTATTTATTTATTTTACAAATCAGGGACTTTTATGTTAAAAGATGGTGTAACGATGAACCACAGGCTTTGGGACACAGGAGAGTTGTGGCCGTAAATCAAGTCCCAACAGAACCCTCTCCTGCAGCCCGCTTAGCCCACCTGCCATCTCTATAAAAACCATTTAACACTGAATTTTTTTTCTCACCAAATAGGAAACGCGTTAGAAAATGATCAGCTTGTTCTGTGTATTTACATAATCACTGATCAGTTCTTTCTTTATACATTTTCATTTTACCAGCCCTTGTTTAACCAACTGTAAAGCCCAGCGGCTGTCTTGGGATTACTAATTATAATGCAAGCAAAATGTACTGTTACTCACTTTACATGTATTGTAAATGACTGGTAACCAATATATATTATCAGATATACAAGTAAAACAAATATTAGCTAAAGACTCCTCCCTGTAAATGTTTCAAAACAATAGTCAGATACTGTCTGTATTGGCATGAATGTGTCTCTACTAGTCAAAGGGAAACGAAACATTTATCAGTGAACTACCAACTCCATGTGAAGAATGGAGCCATAATGGCTAATAGTGGGGCCGAAAGTGGACAAAAAAGTGAGTAGCCAACTGTGTGAGCCCCGCTCTTCCAAGATGGACCTCGGGGAGGTCCCTTTGTCATCTTAAATGCTTGTCAAGAATTTCATCAGTAAAGAGGAGTGGACCCGGGAAAAGCTCATTAGAAAAATAACCTTTGAGAAAGAGATAGTCACCTTAATAGAGAGGAATTCTGTGATGAGGGGTAAGAAGACCATATCCTCACTGTCCCACACCTGTTTGGCATTTATCTCTATTCTTCCTCTCAGCTTCCACCGCTGCCGACCATACTTCATAAAGATCTGACAACACACACACACACACACACACACACACACACACACACACGCACACGCACACACACAAACTCTTGTTTCTGCTTGCCAAAAATCTAACCTTTGAACCCCGTGTGCGTGTCTGTATTCATGTGTGTGACAGTGCCCGGAATAGTATTCATTTTCTTTCCTGGGGCGTAAACAGTGTGTAAGTTTGTGGCAGTGACCCGAATAGTGTGTCCATGTTATTTCCTGAGGGGTAAACAGTATTTCAGTATGTGAGCGTGTGTGTGATGGTGTGCAACATCATGGGCCCAAGGGTGCCCGTATGTGATATGACAGTATCACGTGTTCCCCAGATTTCCCAGGCTGCAATGAGAGAACCAAAGAAAGCAACAAAGACAGAGAGGGAGAAACAAAACGACCAGAAAAAAAGACAGAAGAAGATGGACAAAGCAGGAGAAAATAAAATGGACGGAGACAAATCAGTTAACAAGGGTGAGACAGACAGAGACAAACTAACCTCATACTGGTCTCCTGCACACAACCTAGCAAATCCAGCCAGACCTGTATGACAAAGACAGAGCTACATCAACATCAGGTGAGAAAACAAGACCATAATTCACCACCATCACACTACAGCAATGAACGCACTGAAGGTAACACCGTCGTCACGATACACAAACACCTCAAACGTTGGCTTATTTATACCATCGATGCTGAAGAACTATCAGCACAAAGGAAGAGAATGAGAAGCAGCAGGATTAGGGATGGGACGAGGTGAGTTGGAGGGAAAGGGGTGGAAAAAAGGGGAAGAGGTGGACCGCTGGGGAGGGGAGGGGATGGAGAGAATATAAGAGGTGAATGGGGGGGGGGTAAGTTGACTTATGGGGGAGGGGCCGGGGAGAGATGGAGACCGGAGGGGAGAATTAAAGGCAGGGTAGAAAAGGAGGAGTGGAAAAGAAGATATGGGGGGAAGGTAAGAGGGGGGGAGGAGCAAAAGATGGATGGGTATATTTGTGATCTCTCCTTGAGCCCTACCTTTCATCTTCAAATGAAATTCCCCCAGCTGGTTCTCCAACTCGCTCTCTAACACACACATGTTCTGGGGGAAGAAGAGAGGGTGATAGGGGTAAGAGAGATGACAACCAAAAATGTGTGTATGTGAGGGTGTGTGGGGGGGGGGTCGAAGAAAACAAAGGAAGGGGGAGATGATTTTGACACAAATCCCAAATTCAAAAGCCAGAGCAAAGCTGGAGTTCACACTAAGGGCTTTGTTTTCCCAAGTCATACAGAGAAACTCAAAGGAGAAATCAGAGACAGAGAGTGAGAGAGAGGGAGGGGGAGAGAGGGGGGGGGCATCTTTTGTGTTTTAGATTGTATGATTTTGCTCTCAACTTTTTACCCAGCTTTTCTCACATACTCCCTACCTCTATTTCTCCCTCTGGCTTTTTTTGGTCTATAAAGCAAATCATGACCTAACATCTGCTCACACCTCTCCCTCCAACCCTTCCAACCATCTCTAATAATTCATTCATCTTTCTATTTATGTCTAGCGAGTCACCAGTACTGCACTCTTCCTCCTCCACACTTCTGAGTACTCTTTGTTCAGAGCCGGTCTCTCACAGGCTCTTCGGCCTCTTTTCCACCATCCTTCGTCCTTACCTCTGTGTACTCCTTGTACCCTTTATTGGCTTCAGATAAACTCTCCCTTGCCTCCTTGCTGCCTGGAGACACCGTGTAGGCCTTCACCATCTTGTTGGCCCCATCTCGCAGTCTTCTTTGCAGACAGTAGGCTTCATACAGCTCCTCAATCTAGACAAAGGAAGAGATCAGAGGGACAGACGTCTGTTTAATTAGCACATGGGTCTGCCCCATGTATGGCAGGCTTCATGCAGGTCCTCAGTCAGCTATGTAGGAACCAGGCAGGACAGACTGTAATGAGCCAGTTAAGGACTTTACATGCCCAGTGACTGTAAACAAACACGCATGCAGTAAACTTGGATTTCTGCAAACATTTGATATTTCATTGCATTATTGTTCTGTTAATTGCTGGGAACGCCGGGGATTCAAGATGAGATGGTGCCAGCCAGGAAAAGTAACACATTATAAAGGAGGAAGGCCGTGTTAGGCCTAGTAGGGAACTGATATTTTTCATGGGAAAATGTTGTATGTAGATGAAAAAAAAATTGTTTACTTTTATTATTTCTGGATTTTTCTTCCTTTTTCTCTCCAATTGTAACCGGCCAATTACCCCACTCTTCCGAGCCATCCGGTCGCCTCTCCACCCCCTCTACTGATCCGGGGAGGGCTGCAGACTACCACATGCCTCCTCCGATACATGTGGAGTCACCAGCCGCTTCTTTTCACCTGGCTGTAAGGAGTTTCACCAGGGGAACATAGCATGTGGGAAGATCATGCTATTACCCCCCCATTTCCCCCTCCCCTCCTGAACAGGTGCCCCGACCGACCAGAGGAAGTGCTAGTGCAGCGACCAGGACACATCTGGCTTCCCACCTGCAGACACGGCCAATTGTGTCTGTACGGATGCCTGACCAAGCCGTAGGCAACACGGGGATTCGAACCGGTGATTCCCGTGTTGGTAGGCAATGGAATAGACCACTACGCTACCCGGACGCCCTATTTTTATTATTTCTTTGTATGAAGTGACCAGGGCAGCCCTTTCTCTAAACATAGATACACATGCTCTTTTCTAAAAAGAAAAAAATGCACATGGATGAAGAAGTTGTTTTGAAAGTACGTCTCTATAGACCACAGACCTGCACACTCACACATACTGACACAAGTGCACACACGGAAAAGGGTCATTTTGTTTAAAGGTGGTCTTATTTGCTCCTTACAGGTATTTCCAACTTCTATTTCCCGTGCCCCTTGACTAATAAAAAGATTGTATACATGAATCATTAATGTGCAATTGCTGGGAGAGCACAGTTGATTGGGGTAATTCACCCACAAACTGAAACAGGAAGAAAGTAGTTGTTAAAGTTATATCAAACACATAAACACACACATGCACATTCAGTTATGTTCACAACATCGGCTACTCAATGGCTGACAAGGAGCAATCTGTGCACTGTGACACTAACAAGGCATACCGTTTCAGGGCAAGTGTTTGTGTATGTGTGTGAGAGATCGAGCGAGTGAATGACAGAGGGAGAGAGAGAGAGAGTTGAATTTTAAAACAAGTCTTTATTAAACAAGAAACAGACTTTAAAAAAACAAAAAACACATCTTTTTAAACAATATGAACAAAAAGTAACTCCTTCATTTTCCATCACAGAACCGATTCACACATTAACATCTTAATTGGAGAGACAGTCCTGTTTTTCTAAACGACTGCATATTGACAACACAAACAACTTGGGAGATATGCGCACGCACACGCACGCACACGCGCACACACACACACACAAACACATATACATACACACACACACACACACACACACAAGCATGCATGCTGACGCTCCCCACAATCAGGCCAGACTTATCTCCTCCCTTTTTATGGTACCGGTCACCAGCTATACGATAAACTCCTGTGCCAGTTTCTCTCCATCGCATGGACACATGCCAGATTGTAAATAACATGAATCTAATAGTTTTTCATTGTGGAATGTACTTTTGTTGCATTCTTTGTCTTTCTCAATTAATAAATCTCCTTTCTCGGCCATATTTTAACTTTTATTTACCCAGGGAGTGTTTGTTGAATACACCTTCTCTTTCTTCAGCACGCTCCTGCTTCACATTCATGGGGTGTTGCAAAGTTCAACCACAGACTGCTGTGGCCATGGCGCAGCTCCACGTTAGCGATGGCTTTTTAAGTGCCTCGCTTATCAGCATTACAGCAGTAGATATTTAGGAAGAGCAAAGTATTTTCTGCTCATTTCCTCAAACCGGCTTCTTCCCTGCTTGACAGGAAATTTAAAAGAGTGAGTTCTCCAAGTTGCTTCTTTTCATCAACAGATATATATTTGAAGACCTAACAGGATTCTCTGCAGGCTTTTTAAAATGAGTTGTTGTGGTAAACGGTCCTCTTAGTGAACTGACCATGGTTTGGGGAGGAACAACGAGATGATCATCTAAAGATAGATCATAAGAAGGATGGCCAGCACCGGATGCAAATTTTGATTGGCAGTGTTTACCCTGTAATTGTAGACAACAGTGATGAGATATTCTAAGAACTGGTTGGACATCTTGTTTTGGTCTCAGTTACGGTTCTATTTCAGGATACAGCGCTAAAGTCTTGTTCTGTGGGAAGTTTTACTGTAGCAGCAACATTCCTCTGCAGTGGTTGTAATCCATTGCTGCTGTAGTGCACTAATGAAGAACAAATACAAACATTTTTTATGGGGGGAGTTTTTTTTAAATCTACCTTGATGAAAAGAAGAGAAAGAAATAGCATTTTACTTGCAGAGGGGATTAAAAGGAGCAAAATGGAGGTTTGTCAATCCATTCAGGAATCAGGAATGCGTACATGAAATGAAATAAAATATCACTTCCCCCAGCCCACAGCTGTGCAACACAAAGAAACACATATCCAAAACTACAAGAACACATATATCCAAACTAGAAAATATATATCCAAACTAAGAACACATATATCCAAAACTAAACACATATATCCAATTAATCAACAACAACAGAAATTACTCTCCAAGAGAACGAACGCCAGCCAGGATGATTGTTGGAACTGCCGGTCTGCATGGGCTAGCAGTTAGCTTAGCCTGCCCCGTGTCCATGTCCTGTCAGACCACCCTTGGTGTTTCCTCTTCGGGCACAGCTCCAGGCACAGCCGTGGTCCTTGGGCCGACCGGACACAGCAGACCAAGCTCCCTTAGCCGATCCAACGCCAGCTCTCCCAGCCAGACACCCTCGACACACTCGACGTTGCAAGACCGCCCTTGGTGTTATTGGAACTGCCAGTCTGCATGGGCTAGCAGTTAGCTTAGCTTGTCCCGCTTCCGCGTCCTGTCAGACCACCCTCGGTGTTTCCTCTTCGGGTGCAACTCCGGGCAGGGCCGTGGTTCCTGGGCCCACAGGATGTAGCAGACCAAGCTCTCCCAGCCAATCCAGCGCCAACTCTCCCAGCCATCAAACGAAGATGCAGACGTGGATGAAGACACTGCATGGACAGTACTGGGAGAGGCCGCTGCAAATGTAAGTTTGCGCCGCCATCTTCCATCATTGAGGCCAAAGCATTATTTTTTCTACATTGAACTGTGTGAATATATTCTTGTTCCTTTCAATTTCTTATTTAGGCTATTGTGCAGTGTTAATTTTGACAAGAATGTTAAATTAAGTTTTAGTCTTAGTTGCTTACTGGAAATTGCAGTAGGTTTAAAAACACATTTTAGTCTTTTTGTTTTGCTTTGTTTTAGTCAAGATTTCGTCAGTGGACCTCTGTTTTAATTGTAGTCTAATTTTAGTCAATGTTTTAGCCATAATTACCATGATACTATACGGTGCTGATTTTGCTGAATGACATTCTAGCTGTAAAAATTCCTTTTAGAAGTAAGCATACCTTGAAATATGTATTTAATTATCTAGGGTGAGAATGTGCTACTAACTTGCGCGGGCATGAACGGAGCAGGGACAAACCATCCAATGAGAAGGACGCATGAAGGCAATGAGAATTTACACTTGGACGTGCAGATTCATGCATGCAAGTGATTAATTAACAAGAAAAACAGCCAATGTTTTGATCCGTACAGCGTAATCTAGGTTCTCTCTTGTCTGCTGAAAGAGGGCATGGAATTTCATCTGGTTTTTTCTCGTCAGTGCGCAATGATTTCAGATTTTGCCGTAATTTGTATTGTAAAATATTTTTTCATTTACGTTGTCATTACAATTAAGTCATGAAATAAAAGGTCATCAACGAAATATTTTTGTCAAAATTTTCATTGACAAAATTAACGCTGCTATTATGCAACAATAGCATCAACTAAATGCTAAAAAAAAGGTTAATATTTTATTAGGCGAAATGTTGAAATATCTGGAAAAATGAGCAAGTAGAGAGGAAACCATCTGAAATGCAGTTATATATAATCTTCAAAACATACACACACACACACACACATACACACACACACACACACACACAGAATGCTTGCCAAAAAAACAATACAATTTGTCAGTGTCCAGGGCGTTACAGATTGTGTGTACATGCACACATATTACTCAATGTAAACCATTATATAATGGCATGAATGTAGCTGAAAACATTTGGGTTCCTGTTATGTTATTGAGCTTTAAAAGCTTTAATCTTAATGAGCTTTTGAAAGAAGTCCTAACAAACATCAAATTACAATTTCTTTCATTCTTGCAAGGACATTTTGACACGACGGAAAAAACGCCACACCCATGCACGCAAGTGTAAGGCGACAGCACAGCTCCATGTGAGTGAAAATACAAAATGTGCAGCCATCTATGTACATTAGTTACCACACACACACACACACACACACATACACACACACACGCATCAGTCAAGGAGACGCCACTGCACCACAGGAGGAATATGAAGTAAAAGGAGAGGAAAAAAAATAAACAAAATACAGCCCTTTAAAGTTTTATGGGGTCAGGAGGTGGTGATGACGGTGGTGGTGGGGAAACCAGAAAAAAAGGAGTTTTCTTCATGCCATTTGTCTACTTGTAGAACCAACCAAAACCCATTGAGTTTTGAATACTTTCTTATATGATGTTCAATTAACGGATCCTTTATATTAAAGCATTCCAAGATTCCTATTCCAAGACAATCCCACATGACTGGCCCCTCTCAACATCTGGTCCTTGGGACGTTGAAGAAATGTTCCTTCAACCTTGTGGGCCAGAACTTGATCCGAGATAAAACAGCCATCGGCCACCTGTTGCAGTAGCTCCTGGTTATATTTTTCTGGTATGTTTCTAAAAATTCTGGTACTGAAGCGCTAATAGTGTTTTTGACTTGTTGTTCGAGTTCTCCCTTTATTAAGTTTCACTTTTCTTCTCCTTAATCACAAGGCTGCTGTGTAACTCATTTTACTCTCAGGAGCAGCTGATTACCCTGAGGCCAGTTCCTGGCCGAGTAACATGCCACCCTAGTTAAAGGTAATGGAGGGAAACACGCACCCGATGCTCCCATCAATCATGAAAAGGAATCAGCCCTCTGCTTTGGTTAGGAGATGAAGATTGGTCATGTAGATTTCATGTGTCGGTACCACTTTACAACAAGACTACCCTTTTCCTCCCCGTTAGAGGGGTTTTTTAGGGAGTTGTTCCTTATCCGATGAGAGGGTCTAAGGACAGGATGTTGTGTTGCTGTTAAGCCCACTGAGGCAAATTTGTAATTTGTGATATTGGGCTATACAAATAAAATTGATTTGATTTGATTTGATACCCTTATGAAGGATTTATGAATGGTTTGTAATTAGTTTACTAATTAGGTTGTGAACACTTTATAAATCATTATTAAGCTGTTATAACACATTAGATATAAAAGGCAACAGTGACCTATTGCTTGCCAAATAGTGAGCCTACATAATCTCTGATGAAGGTGAAAGTGAGCCTGCATGGATGTATGAAAACTGTGTTATAACTTGTTTGTAATTATTTATTAATGATTTATAAAGTGTTTGCAACCTAATTAACCGAATTATACCATTATTAAACCATTTGTAAATCCTTCATAAGGGGTAGTCTTATTGTAAAGTAATACCCGAACATTAAACCATTTTTAACAGGAAAAACTTCTCTTGTTTTTTTTCAGATTCTGTGCCCTGAAACCTCCCTTTAAATGGGCCCTTACATTTTGGGCATTATTATTATCTTTCAAACCTAGAAAACCCCTTTTTGAAATTCTGTGCCCTGCAGCCTTTCTCTATAAGGGGTGAAATGAGCTTACCTTGCTGAGGTGGAACTCCAGTCGTCTTATGAACCTCTCATTCACCTTCACTAGCTGCCAGCGGGGAAGAGAAAACAGGGGTTCATGATAGTTAATGCTGACTCCTCTTTCTACATAATCACTGATTTATATTTTTTATTCATAATGACATCAAAGTCAAAGCTAACTCAGGTTAGCTTAGTCAATACACGCAAAGGGATGTGGACTTAACCGTCTGTTGCTAACCAGTTGACTGGTAGTATTAGATTTCAGTCTTATGGGGAACTCACCTTATCCAGTTCATACAGGAAGCCCTGGTGGAGGTGGAAACATTAAGCCGTCAATATATCTCACAAGAGAAATCAATGAATAAAAAACAGCAACAACAACAAAACAAATAGGTCACTACATTTTGTAACACATGATTCAATTTAAAGTTTGGGTACATTTCCAGAGCTCATTGCTGTGAGGACCACTGGCATTCATTAAAATCAGGCTTTTCTACCTAGCTCTCAATAGTGTATGTTCATGTGACGTCACACATTTTCAATATGAGGCTGCGGCCATGTTGGAGGACTTACGTAACTGAAAATGGCGAGTGACGATATAAACACGAAACTAATGCTATCGGCATATACAAACACGAAGGAGTTGTGAAAAGTCGCTATCAAGAGAAGATAAAAAAGATTGGAAGAGATCCACTGCTCGTTCCTGCTCAAAAGTTCAGTCCAGAATGTCTGCCACCAATTGAATCTTGTGACATTCTTTCATAGCTTGTTTTGGACACAAGCTTTTACACAAAAAAATCAGTTCAAAGTATTTCGAAGCCTTAAAGCCTGCAATCACATGGTTTCTGCATTTATTAATAGCATTCTTGGTTGTATTATAAACAAAACATATGTTTTGGTTGCGAAAGTTAGGCACTCAACGGATGAATGGTCCACTTGTTCAGCTGTGGATCATAACTGAAGATTGTGTAGTTCTTTCTGCCCTCTGTACTGGTTGTATGGCCAGATTGGGTGAATGTTGCTCGCACCTAACAAGTGTCTTGTTTTATGTAGAAGTGTGGATACGACTTAATGGCAAACGACCATGCACTCAAGTGAAATGTACATGGCTTTTGCCTTCATATGTCAAGCACGTTGATTAAGCAGAGGTAAATGCCATTCGTTTTAAATCTGAGAAAAAACTGAAGGAAGATATGGAGCACTCATTAAAGACAATGAACATCAATGAAGCTGCAACTACAGAGAAGAGCTCTAGGAATGCAACAGAAATTAAAGAGCCAAGTAAAGCTGAACTCGGAAGAGTTTTACAGCTCTCTGAATCAATGCAAGGTAAAGCCCGTCTGTCTTCCAGTCATTTTACCTTATTCAGAATCTTTTCTGTCAAAATCGAGAAATGTAAAATCAATCAGAGACCTTTTCGATGAAAAGATTACTACTCTGGAGTATATCGAGCTTCTCAAGGAGTGCCACAAAGTAGAGCTAAACATCACAGACGAGGAAGTGAAAATTGTGGAAAGGGAAACTGGAAAATTGTGGAAAGGGAAATTCTTCTGAGATGAGGAAAAACACAGGAGACCAAGGCGAGTTTGATGTTTATTCCTCAACTCCAAAAACCAACTGCAGCAGGAACAACCCTGCACCGGCGAGCCCGGGAACGTAAACCACGCCCCCAGCTCACAGTCCTGCTGGGTGAGAGGCACAGCTCCTAGTGTCCGCCACACAGCCCCCCCCCCCGAACACCCAGAAGGGACTCCTGGAAAGAAAATTAGTGTCTCACTGGAGGCTTAAGCAGCCTGCCATAACGGCTGCGCCGTCCCTCAGCCGGAACAGTAGGTGAAACACAGTCCAAAGCCGGCTGAGAAGCAGAACGCTGAACCCATGAAGACACTGCTGGGGTCCTGGAAGGAGGACGACCCCGACGGGGAACCTGGGCCGGAAACACAACTTCGCCTGCCACCCTGTGCGCCGGCTTAAGCCTATCAAGCGTGACACGCTCCCTACGCCCACCCATATCTAGCACAAAACCCTTAGGACCCGTCTCAAGAACCCGAAATGGGCCATCGTATGGGGGTTGGAGGGGCGAGCGGTGAGCATCATGCCGTACAAAAACAAAACGAGCCGACATGAGCTCTGCAGGCACGAACGACCGAGGAAAACAGTGGGGAACGGGGCCTGGAACCCGAGTGCTGTCGGACAAAAAAGGATAAACGGCCGGACGGGGTCGAGGAGCGGAACTCCCAGGCAAAAATTCCCCAGGGACGCGGAGCGGCTGACCGAGCACCAGCTCAGCGGGTGACGCGTCGAGGTCCTCCTTTTAGGAGCCGAACGCAACCCGAGCATAACCCAAGGTAAACAATCCACCCAGTTACCATCCGAGAGCGCAGCGCAGAGCGCTGCCTTGAGCAACCGGTGAAAACGTTGACACAACCCGTTAGCCTGAGGGTGACACGCGGTAGTGCGGTGTACCTGCACACCCAAGGATCGCGCAAGTGCCGACCAGAGCTCTTACACGAACTGGGGGCCCCTGTCTGAGGTGATATCTGACGGAGTGCCAAAACGGGCGACCCAGGAGGAAAGAAAAGCGCGTGCAACATCCGAGGATGTTGTGGAGGATAGAGGGACAGTCTCTGGCCATCTGGTGGTCCGATCTACCATTGTGAGCAGGTGCGTAAAACCCTGTGAAGAAGGTAGAGGGCCCACCAGGTCCACATGCACGTGGTCGAAACATCTGGCCGGGATCGGAAACGGTTCGAGGGGCGATTTAGTGTGCTGGTGGACCTTAGCACGCTGGCACGCTACACATGCAGCTGCCCACCCCTTGACGTCCTTGCGGAGGCCAGGCCAGACGAACTTGGAACCGACCAACTTCACCGACGCCCGAACTCCAGGGTGCGAGAGGGAGTGAATCGAATCGAAAACTCGACGGCGCCAGGCCACTGGAACAACGGGGCGGGGACGGCCGGTGGAGACATCGCAGAGGAGGGCAGGGCTGCCTTCCTGCATCACAGCGTCCTCTAGCTTGAGACCGGTACGCGTTGACCTAAGGGCAAGGACGTCCGGGTCGCTGGGCTGGTCGGCAGCCATAGCGGAGAAATCCACACCGAGGTGCACAGGACACACAAGCACACGCGACAGACAATCAGCAACAGGGTTGGACTTCCCGGCCACATGCTGAATGTCCATTGTGAACTCGGAGATCGCCGCTAGGTGGCGCTGTTGACGAGCAGACCACGGCTCAGTCACCTTGGACATGGCAAAAATCAGCAGCTTATGATCAACATAAGCCGTGAATGGGCGACCCTCCAGCAGGAAGCGGAAATGCCGGGTTGCAAGGTGCAGTGCCAGCAACTCCCGGTCAAAAATGCTGTACTTGCGCTCGCTATCCCGCAGTTTGCGGCTAAAAAATGCGAGTGGCTGCCACGCATTCGCCACACGCTGTTCAACCACAGCCCCCACGGCTATGTCAGACGCATCGGTTGTTAAAGCTATGGACGCCGTGGGTGTGGGATGGGCGAGGAGGGCAGCGTTAGCCAGGGCGCACTTAGCTCCTTCAAAGGCCTGGACCTGTTCGGAGTCCAGTCGACAGGATCGTTAGCCTTCTTAAGCCGCAGGGCTTCGTAAAGTGGCTGAAGGAGGTGGGCAGCGCGAGGGAGGAAACGGTTATAGAAATTCACCATGCCCAAGAATTCCTGCAAAGCCTTAACAGAGACCGGGCGGGGAAATTCCGCCACCGCTTGCACCCTAGAAGGCAACGGGACCGCACCTTGCGGCGAAATGCGGTGACCCAAGAAATGAATCACTGGCAGTCCAAACTGACACTTGGCCGGGTTGACTATCAGGCCGTGTTCGTCCAAACGACGGAAAACCTGTTTCAGGTGCGCCAGGTGCTCTTCAGCTGACGGACTGGCCACTAATATGTCGTTGAGATAAACGAACACGAAAGCAAGGTCACGCAACACCGAGTCCATCAGCCTCTGAAAGGTTTGCGCTGCCCCCTTCAAGCCAAAAGGCATGCGCATGAACTCAAAAAGCCCAAACGGGGTGATCACCGCGGTCTTGAGCACGTCCTCTGCGCGCACGGGAACCTGATGATGGCCGCGCACCAGGTCCACCTTAGAGAAAATAGTGGTACCTGCCAGGCGTATGGAAAAGTCCTGTATGTGTGGGATGGGATAGCGGTCATTGGCGGTGACGTTGTTCAGGCGGCGAAAATCGCAGCAAGGCCGCCACGACCCATCCGCCTTGGGCACCATGTGAAGCGGCGAGGCCCACGGGCTGTTGGAACGCCTCACTATACCCAGACGCTCCATGATGGCGAACTCCTCCTTAGCTATAGCCAATTTTACCGCGTCGAGGCGCCGCGCGCGCGCAAAAACTGGCGGTCCCAGAGTGGGAATGAAATGTTCTACCCCGTGTTTAGTAACCGCGGTGGAAAAGACAGGCGTAGTCACCGATCGAAAATCCGCCAGCAAACGCTGAAAAACATCCCCTAATGCTAAAAAGTTAGCGTGTGATAACGGCCCGGCTCCCCCTGTCTCGTACGGAACAGTGGCGAAAGACACAGCATCAATTAAACGGCGGTTTGCAACATCAACCAGCAGACCATTAGCACACAGAAAATCCGCGCCGATAATAGGAACAGTAATGGCGGCCACTACAAAGTCCCACTCAAAATGGCGCCCGTGGAAGCAAACAGTCACCAACCTTGTGCCAAACGTCGCAATGGACGAACCGTTAGCTGCACTTAACTGTGGGCCGCCGCCTTCGGCCGACCTGTCTGTCTTAGCAGGAGGGAGTAGGCTCTTTTGCGAGCCTGAGTCCACCAGAAACCGTCTTCCTGACATCGTGTCCTTAATGAAGAGCAGCTCACTACGACCGCCAGCGCCCACAGCTGCTACTGAGCGCTGGCCCGGGAGTTTCCCGCCGCCTCAAACGTGCACGGAGGGACGCAGCGCCTCGCCTTGCCGCCGAACCGCTGGTGGAAGAAACAGAGGCCTCTCCCGCGCCGTCTCCGGGCAGTCACTCAGCCACCACTGCCGGGTCCGCGTCCTCCGACGTCGGCTGCAGAGGCTCCGATGCCACACTCTGCACAAAGAACCGTCTGGTAGCCAGCAGGACCCGATCGGCCTCCTCAGCCAAACCTCGGCAGTCACCGGCGGCCAGACACGGGGAGTTAGCCAAAGCCGCGCGCACAGGAGACGGGAGCTGGCGCAGGAAAACGTGCGGGAAAAGGAAACCACCTTCGTCCGAGCCTAGCAGCGACAGTGTGGTGTATTGGATCGAGCACTCTGTGCTCGATTGTGTTGGACTGTCACCACTACTGAGTTCTGTAATACACTGGTCGAGCCTAGTAGTGTGTGACGTCTCCGTCAGTAAAGATCAGACTTGTGCCGCATCCTCGTCTCCGTGTACTTATATATAATAGTGATTAAGTTAGTAACCCACGAATAGTAACACTACAATAGTGTACATAAGAGAAGTCAAAACATGGTGTCAGAAGACGGAGTTACGGTATAATTCGAGGGCGGTAATTCAACGAGTTCGCTGGTAGCTGAGGCAGCTAGCTAACACGTGCTAACCTGCGCACAAATATGGAACAGTTCAAGCCGCCACCACCGCTGATACTTACCGGGAATGTCGCAGAAAACTGGAGAAGATGGGAGCAGCGTTTCCAGCTGTACATGACCGCTTCAGGTGCGTTGGATAAGGAAGAGACGGTTAAAATAGCCATTCTGCTTCACACCATCGGCGAGGAGGCGCTGGAAGTGTATAACACACTCACCGTCATCCCAGAAGGAGACGACGAATCGATGGAGGACGTTCTGAAAGCCTCCAAGGACTACTGCAGCCCTCGGAAGAACGTCGTGTTCGAACGCCATCAATTCTGGTCGCACACGATGTCAGCAGGAATATCGGTGGACAGATTCATCACAGAGCTGCGCCAGAAGAGCAAAGACTGTGAGTTTGGCAGACATGAAGATGACATGATAAGGTATAAATTAGTGTTCAGCATAAATGATGCCCGTTTGAAAGAAAGACTGTTACGTGATAATGAGCTTACTTTGCGCAGGGCCGTAGAGATATGTAGATCAGCCGAGCTCGCTAAGTCACAAATACAAGCGATGCAGACGTCACATGTTGTCCAAGACGCCTCAGTGGAGGCATTGAAGAAAGCAACAGGGCAAACGCGCACGGGCAGCTGGAACAAGAACAAAACGAGCAGCAAGAGGCATGTAACAACAACTCTCTGCCACAAGTGTGGAAATAAACATGAGCCCCGTCAATGCCCAGCTTATGGTGCAGTGTGCCACAAATGTGGTAAGAACAATCATTTTTCCAAGGTGTGTAAATCAAGCACTGGAAAAAGCGGCAATTACAAGACAAAGACAGTGCATAATCTAGAAAGTGAAATTGATTCCTTATATATAGGCATGATTGGAAAATACAAAAACAAAGCAGCCCACCAAGCTAAAGGCACTGTATGGCGTGAAACAGCCACGGTCAGAGGCGTAGCAATTAACTTCAAGTTGGACACAGGCGCCGATGCAAATGTGCTTCCTATGCGCGTATTCCGGCAGCTACCAGGTCCCGTTCAGTTACGGCCCACAAAGACTGTGCTGATTGCTTTTGGTGGTGCACGACTACTCTCAGATGGTGTTGCATCTCTAGATTGCCGCACATCTAAGCATACGGCTATATTGGACTTCCATGTGTCTAGCCGAGCTGACAAGCCAATCCTGGGTGGAGATGCGTGTGAAGAGCTGCAGCTGATGAGAAGAGTCGAGGCGCTTGCAGTGGAGTCCCCACAACCAGCAAAACCTTCGGCCACCAAAGAGGAGCTGCTGCAGAGGTATGCGGAGGTCTTCACAGGATTAGGCGAATTTCCTGGAGTTCATCACATACACATTGACCCCAGCGTCACGCCTGTGATTCACGCGTGCAGGAACGTACCACTCTCCATCATGGACTCACTAAGAGAGACACTCACAGACTTGCAGAACAGAAAAGTCATAACTCCTGTCAATGAACCTACAGAATGGGTGAACAGTCTTGTTGCCACAAAGAAAAAAAATGGTGCGCTAAGGGTATGTTTGGATCCTTGCAACCTGAATGAGGCAGTCAAGCGTCAACACTACTCCATTCCTACACCGGAAGACGTGCGCAGCAGGCTTACAGGAAAATCCATCTTCTCCATCCTAGATGAAAAGGATGGATACTGGCAGATCAAGCATCAGGTCCCAGAACTGCCATGGATGAAAGTCGGAGCTGACATCTTCGAGCTACAGTCATACCTGTTGTTAGTTGATTACCTAACCAAATATCCTGAAGTGCTCAACATATCTGACAAAACAGCATACACAGTAATCCAGAAGATGAAGTCTGTGTTTGCCAGACACGGGATTCCTAGGGAGATAGTGAGTGACCATGTCCCATTTGCCAGCTATGAGATGAAGTCATTTGCAGCTTCATGGGAGTTCAAGCTCACACACTCCAGCCCAGGTTTTCCCTCTTCAAGTGGCATGGCTGAGAGAGCCATAAAGACAGTGAAACCTGCGCTGCAGAAGGCAATGCAGACCGGCACTGACCCACATCTGGTGCTGCTGTCACTGAGGAACACACCGGTGACAGGACTGGACGTATCACCTGCACAAATGTTGATGGGGAGAGTTCTACGAAGCACATTCACAGCAAGATCCGGAACCTGCAGTTCCGCCAAAAACAACGTTACGACCAGCGTGCAAAGCCCCTGCCAGTGTTGACCCCAGGAGACACCGTACACATGCAAACACGGCGCGGCTGGGAGCCTGCCGTTGTCATCCGACAGCGAGATGAACCACGGTCCTCCACTGTGCAGACACCGGCTGGGAGGATGCAGAGAAGGAACAGGCGACATCTGAGGAAGATACATCGGAGCCTATTCAGAGACACGGACAGTGATGAACATTTTGACTCAGAGGTACAACCCTCACCCTCACAAGCGCCTGTGCCAGTCGACTCACCACCACATGACCTGCCACCACACGACCCTCCTCCGGTGACTACAGGCAGTACACCCACATGCTACACAAAGTGCGGCAGAGCGGTTAGGCGCCCTGCCAGATACAATGACTAACCTCAGGGTTCTTTTGTGTGATCATTCAAGTGTTTATTAAGAAAAAGAAAAAAAAAGAAGGGTGAAACAAAGAGTACAAGGTGTGTTTAACCTGAAATGTTGCAAGATTGCTGAATGTTCAAAATGTTTACATGCTAACCACCAGAATGTGAAAAGGAAATGGTTTATGTTGTTTAATGAGAGTCATCTGTCATTTAAAAAACATGCTTTATTAATCATTGAAGTATGCAAGTAGAAAAGACTTGTTCAGTGTTGATGCCATAGTGTTAATGGTTCGGTAAAGGGTCTACTGTTGAAGCAACTGATGAGTAGGCCACATCTCAGTTGGAAAAGAGGGATGTGGTGTATTAGATCGAGCACTCGGTGCTCGATTGTGTTGGACTGTCACCACTACTGAGTTCTGTAATACACTGGTCGAGCCTAGTAGTGTGTGACGTCTCCGTCAGTAAAGATCAGACTTGTGCCGCATTCTCGTCTCCGTGTACTTATATATAATAGTGATTAAGTTAGTAACCCACGAATAGTAACACTACAATAGTGTACATAAGAGAAGTCACAACAGACAGCATATTGTCCATGAGATCCACAGCCGTCCCGTCGCCCAAACCGGATAGGGAAAGGATCCTATCTGCGGCAGATAGGCTGTACCTCCAGAGCAGAAGATGTTTGAGGGCGACATATTTATCGTGTTGCGGAGGGGCGCGCAACAGCTGCATGGCCCGGCGTGTGGACTGCTGGTCCAGCGCAGCGACGACCAAATAGTATCTGGAGTCGTCCGCGGAGATTCCACGCAGGTGGAACAGCACCTCGACATGCTGGAAACACGAGGCCGGGTCGCTCTGCCAGAACTCTGGGAGTTTCACAGCCGCGGCGAGAACGGCCGGCTGTGAGAGTTGGGGCGGCGTGGCCGAAGTGGATTCACACTCCTCTTCTGCTCCAAACATGTTCAATTCGGGGTCACCAATGTGGCAGGAATGAGGAAAAACACGAGACCAAGGCGAGTTTGATGTTTATTCGTCAACTCCAAAAACCAACTGCAGCAGGAACAACCCTGCACCGGCCAGCCCGGGAACGTAAACCACGCCCCAGCCCACAGTCCTGCTGGGTGAGAGGCACAGCCCCTATTGTCCGCCACACTGAGAGTATTTATATGAAAATTGCATATTTCTTTGATGTAAACGTTTTATTAAACAGTGACATTAAATACAAATCAGTATTGTCAGAAAAAATTGCTCAATCAAATGAGACAATAGGGGGGCAGATTTACCAGGGCAGAACAAACTCTTAATTATCCCGTCAATCCTCTGTTCACTACACACTAGGTAATCAGTTGGCAAAGTGCCTTGCAATATTGTCTATGTTTGCCTCAATAAACCAGTTACTCTTTCCACATGAATCCGCACCACTGGCAATGTTTCCAGTTTTCTCTACATCAACTGCATCAAGCTGACTCTTTCCTTTTGTGAATGCAGGACTATTCAATTTTGCCTGGTAATAACTAATACCCTCTTCAATTGTACATCCTCTATCAGCAAGAACCATGTCACCAGGTAAAAGATTTTTCAAAAATCCACGATTTTCCGTAAGGCATTTGTCTGATGCCCTTCCACCCCAGGCTTTACCCACAAAGGAAATGCTTCCTTGTGGAGTTATACCAATAAGAATTTTAACAGTGTTGTGATGCTTGTAGCTGGACAACGCCTGTGCCCTGGCGAGGAGGTTTGTGGGTCTATCAATAAACACTTCAAAGCAATCTATAATAACAGGCCTGTAGACCAAAAGCATCCACAAAACGTCTGGGCATTGATTTTTGAATGTCTTCTCGTTCTGGCCAAATTATCACCAGAGAGGTGATAATCTGGCGTCCATTGCTTCAATCCAAGCACTAATAACTTTTGAAACAACTGGCCTTGATACAGAAAATCAATAAACAAGGTCCTGATGTGGGACATTCAAGCGTAACTTTATTAGGACCATCACAAATTCCTGAAATTTTACTAAAATTGCTGGTTGACATAAAACATGTGGTGCCACAAAACCAAATGTTTTCTTTAAAACCTCAAAAGAATGAAGAGCAGTGTAGAATTGAACCTTAGCGTCATCCTTAGAAAATTCTTCTTCGTCAATAATCCTAACTGGTGCTCCCTGATTTTGAAACAAGAAGCTAAATTCATCTGTGGAGGTGGCTGCATCTTTTGTAAGGGATAGATAGCTCTTCCAGAAGATCAGGTATTTCATCAAATTGTTCTGAAATATCATCCTGCTTAAGGATGTCTCTAATTGGAACGCTTGTTTCACTTAGTTTTGAAGCCTTTGCTTCCTCTCTTTCCACGTTTTCTTTCTCAGCAGCCCGCCTTTGTCGTTCAGTTGCTCTATCACTTCGGGCCTGCATTTCATCTTTTTTTGTTCTGGGTTTCAAATTTGTCCTGTCCAATTTTTAAGCTCGGTACTCAGCCAGGATTCCATCGACCCCATGGCTGTGCAGCTGCTCCACTCAAAAAGGTGCTCATCACAAACACGATCATTTTTCAAAACCTTTTCGGTTAGGCCATCTCGGCTGATAGCAAGCCATCGCATACGTCGCTCAGTTGACAGTTCTTGGGCTTGTTCTCCTTGGTGCCTAATGAGTTTTGGAAATGCTAAGTGTTTACATTTATCGCTATTATTACCACATTTGTAAATTAAACAAAATGAAGGCATGTCGGATTACGACGACAACAGTTTTGCTGCTAAAGTGCAATTCACCCACAGTGTTCTTATCCCCCAACATGGCTGACAATAAATTTTTGGTGACTTTTGGTCACATGTTCGAACACACACTATACTGGTAGCTGCAAGAAAAAATGATCTTTTGAAAAACATGATGGGGATTGAGAGATATTCTTAAGTGTAGGAAAGTGGCACTAACTACAAATCCCTAAAGCAGACATGGGCAACTGGCGGCCCGCGGACCGCATTCGGCCCCCATCCTCACTCAGTATGGCCCACGGGTCAATTTCCAAATATCAATAAATTGTTTGGGGCCTAAAGAGACCAGGTTTGGAGGCTGACTATTCCTGAAATGCTGTGAAGCGATGTACATCACAATGTTTTTATAAAGTGTCACATACCAGCCGTGAGTTCCTCTTAGATTCTTTCATCTGTCTGCTGAGGCTGTCTAACTCCATCTGGTGAACTTGGAGGTAGGACCTTGAAAGGTACACACACAGACACACACATGTGCACACACACACATATATACACACACACACACACACACACACACCACAGAATTTTTATTGCAGGCAGATCCAGTAGGACGTAAGAGCATGCAGACAGCAAGCCTTACAGGGGCACTATTATATTAACTCACTCACAGCAAAAATATGTAAAGTAAATCAACAATAGATAGGTTGAATGCATTGAACTTGTTTTATGTGATGCAACACTAGCATCCCATACTGCAAGAGATGATACTAAGGTCTGTCACTGGTCTGCTTAATGTCAATAGTCTCAAACACCCCATGTCAAATCATTTTGTAATACACGTGTGAATAAGTTAATCATTGTAAATCACATTTCGGTGGCCTTACGCATATGAAATAAGTAGCGATTGTACAGAAAACAGCTTGTGTTCTATCATAACAGGTGTCTGAAATTCAGATTTGACCAGAAATGTGAAGCGCTTCGAGTGGCTGTTGCAGCTAGAAAAGCGCTGTATAAAATGCAACTTGATTGACTGATTGATTATACGTATATAAAACACAAACATGCCAGCAGAGAGGCCCAGACTGATAGAAACTGATCCGTCAAGGCCACGGCTGTCAAAATTCGGACAAGAATATCAAGAGAGATGTGTCTAAATGTGTCTGTCTTGATGTGTACATGTGTTGGCGTCTTGGTGTGTACATGTGTTGGCACTGCAGTCTCTCAGTGACGTATGAATTTGTCAGGCAAGACGTTCATTCTCAATGAAACTTTACAACAGTCCATTAAAAACACATTTGCTTTCAAGTATTTAAACGGATGTTACATTTCAACGCACAAATGCTTGGTCAGAGTTTTCTGTCAACGAGTTCTTAAGTATGCAAAACTGATACTGATGCCAGCTAGCGAGGCCCCTGTAACATTATGCCTTGACAAACTGACAAGTATACATACACTCAACAACTCTTAACACTCCTTTATGTCTTGTCAAATTAGCAATACTGGAACTGAGATCAATTACAGGTAGTCATATTTCCTCAGAAGAAACCCCTGATGAAGGATTCTGCTCAGGATACTGATGGAACAAGGCTGTTATTGTGATCGTCCTCGGTCAGCAGCACTTCTCAACTTTATAAGAGTGACAAGTCTAATAGTCTTTCTGCACAACTCCCTGCTAAAATAATCGCCATGATTTCCTTAACTGTACTCCCATCCCCCCCTTTCCCCCCAATTGTAACCGGCCAATTACCCCACTCTTCCAAGCTGTCCCAGTCACTGCTCCACCCCCTCTGCCGATCCGGGGAGGGCTGCAGACTACCACATGCCTCCTCCGATACATATGGAGTCGCCAGCCAATTCTTTTCACCTGACAATGAGGAGTTTCGCAAGGGGGACGTAGTGCGTGGGAGGATCACGCTTCCCCCCCGTTCCCTCTCCCCCCTGAACAGGCGCCCCGACCGACCAGAGGAGGCGCTAGTGCAGCAACCAGGACATATACCCATATCCGGCTTCCCAACCGCAGACATGGCCAATTGTGTTTGTAGGGACACCCACCAAGCCAGAGGTAACGCTGGGATTCGAACGGTCCTTAACTGTACTTAAGTAGACCATCAACTGATAACTCTGATATGCTAAAAACAAGCCCAAAGAAAGTGTTTGAGCCTGTCACCATTAGTGTCCCTGCCATCTGTCCAAGGTCACACTACTTTGATTGTTTACTTGTGCAAACTCTTCTTGTCATCCTGGTTTGCCTCTATCACAGAGTTGCCAAAAAACAAAAACCCCAGACTACAGCAAAGCACTGGACACATTACCAACTAAAATGTACCCCTGTTAAACAAGTAATATGATCAGGCCAAACACATCAAACCAGTTTGACTATGGTGGTGGTGGCATCTGTATTAAGTGTGTTAAGAAAAAAAAGCTTCCTAAAATAATAGAAGAACTAGGAGGATGCAATTGCCACCTCTATGAATAAGGGAAAATGACTGTGTTCTACATCCTGACCAATCAGAGCTAGCATCAGCACCAGAGTCGCTTCTTCCCGATACCAGCCTCACACTGGATGCTCAACAAGATCCCCTTTAACACCGCTCATGTCCAGAGCAAACCCCCAACACATATAGACCAACAACTGTTAGAAAGTTGGACGAGCTTTTTGACTGAGGAGTGGATGGGGAGGGAGCGAACTCTTCTAGAGATTCAGCTCATAGCCTGAGCGCCTTCCTAATTGCTTGAGAAAATTGAACACCACTAGAAGGCTGGAGATGTACTGTAGGAGGTTATTTGGGATATGGCAAAAAATTATGTCTGGCCCCATTGACTGATACACCCCTTCTTTCAATATAGCCAGTAGGTCTGCAGGACTTTGGAAGGGAGGAACTCTATTTTCTGCCACAGTGAAGAGAAACAACTGAACATTATTTTGTATCACCCAATGTGACTTAAAATGCATTTAGCCATCTAATTCAAAAAACAAAGATGAATCGATGCCTTTCTTTGAATGTCATCAAGACATTAAACATCTCGCTTCAACCCCTTAGAAAGCCTTTTTGTAACATAACAAATGGGGAGGCAGAGTTTTTAATACACTTAATAAAAAGTGCAGTTGAACATGTAGAACATGTTGAGTCCTCTAAGATTTGTCGAGTTACACACTATATATATATATATATATATATATATATATATATATATATATATATATATATATATATATATATAATCCAGTGATTCAAGTAAATTCTTTAACAGCTGATGATTACTTACGCCATGAAACAGGCTTGTACTATCTATTAAAGAATTTACTTGAATCACTGGATTATTTTGCTCCTTATTTGTTGAGCACTTTCCCACCGTTGTGTGTTTCTTTTAACGAAGTTATATATATTATCATGTCTCTTACAAGAGCAGGGGTATGTGTCATATTTCATTGCGTAATACCAATGTCTCATAGATGTTGGGTATTGGCTTGTCAGTGATACAGTTGCCTGCATGAATATCCAAAGTGTATGTCAGAGACGAATGGGAATATCCAGAGTCAGCAACCTGTCCAATGCATGTAGCCTTCATGTCAGGCCACTGTGGAGAAGAGGATGCTTTAATCACACAAAACTCACGGATAAGGCAGCAACATGGATCCCTCTCCTATACATGCTACCTAACTAGTAGCACCCGACCAGTGGCTTTCAAACTATGGTTTTCAAGTGGGCCACAGCAAGGGGCCAGATGTGTTGCAGGAAAACCACAATAAACACATTTTGTTTGGAGACAGAGAAAAAAAATTGCATTTATTTTCTTCTTTTTTTTAGATCAAATATCTGGGTTTTTTTTATTTAAATAAAAGGAAGTTTTTTCATTATTTTTAAGGAAATGCAAACAATGCAATGATTTATTTATATTCCAAAATATCACCAAAATAATTTTTAATGTTAACATGCCTTGTCCGTTTCATTTGTAAGCAATGAATGAAGACTGGAAAGGGGACTATTGCATCTCTGAACAATATAGAGGATTGTTCATTTTTTTTGCTTATTGACAGGTAATGAGAATTTATTGCTTATTTTACTGTACAAAACTTTAACAAATCCAAGGCCAAAAGGCAAAACCTCCACAGGTAGGTAATACATGAATAAGTTTGGGAACCCCTGCAGTAGAAACAGTATTGGCACTTTGGATTTTTATGTTTTGGGTTGCAATAGGCTTTAGATACAATGTTAATCACTGGCAAGCAGGAAACCATTGTGTCTTTATGCATCTGCTCAACTGTGTGAGGGTAGCCATCTGAGTGGATTTTTCCTATTTATCTGCAAATAATTAGCATTTGTTTACTCACTGCAGTCCTTTCTTCAGCGCCTCGTAAACTTCATCCAGCCTTTCCGGTTGGGGTATTTTGGGTGGAGGGTTGGATTTGGTTGACATAGTAAACATCCTGCTGATTCTGCTTGGCTTCCTGGTGAGGCCTGGAGTGTTGAACACTGATAGGTTCCTGCAATAATGATGCCATCACATTAAAAAAACATCATGAGGATCATCATCATTATTATTATTATTATAACTATCATCATCATCATGGTTAGGACAGCCGTCTTCAACATTTGTGCTCAAACACCCACACCTGCCACTGCTCTTACCATTTCCTAAACGGGCACATGCCTATACCCTATAGCCACAAGAAAAACACAACTGCTTTGATTCACCCAGTATACAGAGCCAGGTAGAAGTGCTTGCCCCCTTCCTGATTTCCTCTATTTTTGCATATTTTTTACATTGAATGGTTTCAGATCTTCATACAAAATGCAATATAAGAAAAGGGGGAAACCAAATAAACACAAAATACAGTTTTTAAATGATCATTTCATTTAATGAAGGAAAAAAAATTATCCAACACCCATATCACCCATGTGAAAAATTACTCCCCTGAACTTAATAACTATTTTCTTTTCTTTTCTTTTTTTTTTTGGGAATTTCCCCCCATTTTTTTCCCCTCCCCAATTGTACTTGGCCAATTACTCCACTCTTCCGAGCCATCCCGGTCGCTGCTCCACCCCCTCTGCTGATCCGGGGAGGGCTGCAGACTACCACGTCTCCTCCGATACAAGTGGAGTCGTCAGCCGCTTCTTTGCCCCTAACAGTAAGGTGTTTTGCCAGGGGGATGTAGCATGTTGGAGGATCACGCTATTCCCTGAACAGGTGCCCCGACCAACCAGAGGAGGCACTAGTGCAGCAACCAGGACACATACCCACGTCCAGCTTCCCACCCGCAGACACGGCCAACCGTGTCTGTAGGGACACCCAACCAAGCTGGAGGTAACACTGGGAGTCGAACCGGGATCCGTGTTGGTAGGCAACGGAATAGACCGCCACGCCACCCGGACGCAATAACTGGTTTTGCCACCTTTAGCAGCAACAACTGCTACCAAACACTTCCTATAATTGGACATCAGTCTTTCACATCGCTTTGGAGGAATTTTGGCCCATTCTTTTTTGCAGAATTCAGCAACATTGGAGGGTGTTTGAACATGAACCGCTCGTTTAAGGTCCTGCCACAGCATCTTGATGTCAGGACTTTGACCACGTCACTCCAAAACCTTCACTTTGTTTCTTTTGAGCCATTCTGAGGTGGACTTACTCTTGTGTTTTGGATCATTGTCCTGCTGCATAACCCAATTACGCTTCAGGGATGGATGGCTAGATGTTCTCCTTCAGAATTCTCTGGTAGTGAGCAGAATTTATCGTTCCTTCAATGACGGCAAGTCTTCCAGACCCTACACAGCAAAGTATCCCCACACCATCACCCTTCCACCACCATGTTTGATTGCTGGTCTGATGTTCTTATTGTGGAATGCTGTGTTTGCTTTACACCAGACATAACAGAACCCGTGTCTTCCAAATAGTTCCACTTTTGACTGGTCTATCAGCATAAAATTATCCCAAAAGGCTTGGGGGTCATCAATGTGCTTTTTTGCAAATGTGAGGTGAGCTCCAATGTTAGTAGTTGTTTGCGCCTTGCAGCTCTCCCATGAATTCCATTTTTGCCCAGTCTCTTTCTTGTGTCGAATCATGAATGATGACCTTAGCTGAGAGGCCTGCAGTATTTTAGATGTTGTCCTGTTTATTTATTTGTGACTTCCTGGACGAGTCATTGCTGTGCCTTGGAGGAATTTTGGTAGGCCGGCTGCTCCTGGGAAGATTCACTACTGTTCCAAGTTTTCTGCATTTGGAGACAATGGCTTTCACGTTTGTTCACTGGAGTCCCAGAGCATTAGAAATGGCTTTGTAACCCTTTCCAGATGATATATCTCAGCAACTTCTTTTCTCATCTCTTCCAGAAATGTTTTTGATGGTGGCATAGTGTGCTGCTTGTTGAGACCTTGTAGCCTACTTCACACTGATGTTCTGGTTGTATATAATTCATGTTTAGATTCAACAGGGTTGGCAGTAATCAAGCCTGGATGCTTTAATTGAATCCAATGATGAATTAAATTTGGTTAATCGGTTGACTGAGAAACTAAAGGGGCAATTACTTTTTCACTTTAAAGGGGCAATTACTTTTTCAGGGTCCGTTGGTATTGGATAACTTTTTTCCTCGGATAATTTTATGATTTAAATACTGAATATTGTTTTTACTTGGGTTCTTTTCATTTTATATTTTATTTTGTCTGAAGATCTGAAACAATTAAGTGCGACAAATATGCAAAATTAGAGGAAATCAGGAAGGGGACAAATACTTTTTCACAGCACTGTATAGGGTGTGGTGGGCACATGAACAAGACTGAACGAAATGATCCCACTTCCTTTAAAAAAGGCCTAACATAGTGGTGAAATGTGTCATTTCCCAAATTTTGTGAAAATCCAAACAGCAGTGTCTGAGATATATTTATTGCTTGACGAGTGGACAAACAAATGAATGAGGACTGATACGAAGGCCCACGTCACCAAAACGACTGTTAAACTCTGTGGTGCATCATTATTAAGTAGTTCTGATCACTAACTATTTATTCTCTCAGACTGTCCTTCCACCTCTCTCAATATCAACAGGTGCTCCGTATCTGCTCTGTGTTTTTCTCCTTAATAGCCTCTGTCTGTCCCCTTACCTGAAATAAAGCAGATGGTAGGTGCAGAAAATAAACTTGAAAAAAGTAAACTGCACTTATGCACACACATACTTCTATGCGTGTAAGTATTTGTACATGAGTAGTAATACAGTCAAATACCATATGAGAAATAGTCACCATATGAGAAGGGAGAGGACAAGAGAAGAGAAGAGAAATAGAAGAAAGCAAGGAAAAGAATGGGAAAAGGGTGGTTGAAGAGAGACATGGAACATTGTAGTCAACCATGCCTGCTCACAGGTAAACACATTTCTTCTTCTTCTTCTTCTTCTTCTTCTTCTTCTTCTTCTTCTTCTTCTTCTTCTTCTTCTTCTTCTTCTTCTTCTTCTTCTTCTTCTTCTTCTTCTTCTTCTTCTTCTTCTTCTTTCAGCTTGTTCCCTGTTTCTCAGGGATCGCCACAGCGGATATAACAGTTTTCATCGATACCCTGAGAGGGCACAGCACCAATGGCGGCCGTTGTTAACCCAGGCCTTGACCGATTCAGTATGGAGCCACGACCGATCCGGTATGGTCTCGTCAATCCGCATACTGATTTGGCAAAATTTTATGTCGGATGCCCTTCCTGACACAACCACTACCCCTATGGACGGGGGCACAGGTAAAGTGCTGGATGCCATCCCAGTATTCATGGACTTGCGCCCATGCCTGTCATACAGATTTGCTTTCTTTTAAACACTCCACTCATGTCTCTTGGCTTTGACGGAGGATGATTTAATCATTCAAAAATCCAGTCAAACAAACAAATAAACAAACCGACACGTTAAAGAGAAACAAACATGGATAGACCATATAGAGCCCCCACCGACAGGATTTCTCTGCGCTTCCCCACAATGAGGGTGCGCACACACACACACACACACACACACACACTGTGCATCTATGTATAGTTGTGTTTGTACCTATATGGCTTATCGTAAGTGTTGACTCCAGCGAAGCTCTGGCTCCTAGTGATGGACTTGGAGATGACCCGCCTTGTCGGGCGAACTGACAGGGACATGGTGGACTGAGCACGGGACGGACTCCCTGCAGAGACAAAAAAGAAGAGATGGGTTTACATGAAGACAAGAGCTAGAAGACAAGAGCACAATAAATCAACCATAATTTTTTATACAACATATTTTGTAGGCTACATAAAAAATGCAACACAACTCACTATACACAAGAGTGCATTAAAAGTAAGTAAAGAAATAATTTACCTATACATGGGAGGATGGAGTAAGTGTGTGAGTTTAAACAGGAAACCTAATTAGGGTAAGGACCAAGTGCATATAGTTTAATGCTGGGTGATATGAAGAATATTGTTAGCGCGATAATCATAGGGAATTCCCCACTATATATATATATATTAGAAATCTTTACATATGCAAATGTACTGTATCTGAGAAATTCTGGGTAATAAGTTTTCATTAACATCAACTTAGACAACAAATTGTGTATAACGGTATGGCATATCCAAATTGCATCCCAATTCACTACCACTGAATGGCGATAAACAAATGATATTGAATTATTGCCCAGCCCAATATGCCAGTATGCTGAGGAGCAATACTGGCATATAATACAGACCTGGGTTGAGGTAAGGGGGGGGGCTGATATAGCACAGAGAAGACATGTTTTAAGGTCCCGAAGTCCAAAATTTAGGGCAAGGGCAGCAGGGATGCATATAGAGACCATCACTGAGGCGTATTTTAGAGCCCTAGTGTACACAAGCATATGCCCTGCTGAGGTGTCCTTAAGGAGATACTGTGTCCCTACCAGCTCAAGAAACCCTACTTTTCATCTGACCTCGCATCCTTGGGTCAATAAGGTATCACAGTGTCATAAAGAGGACAGACCTATTACAGAGACAGCACGAGGAAAGGGAGGATTTAGATGTTGCACAGTGCACAGGGACATTGTGGCCACTGGCCAGAAAACAGGACCGAGTCTTTGAAGACGGGAGAGGAGGGGCTTGAAATGAAGTCCAAGTTATTTTTTCAAAAAAGGAAAAAAACATCATTCAAATAACGCTCTTAGCAAGATTTTCATGTTTGTGGAGAAAGTGTCTTTAAGTGGACAAGGCAGACCGCTGCTTACCAAGCAGACAAAACTTCACGAGCCGTAAAATTTGACTTGTTGTAAGAAATTCATATTCTCCCCCTGCTAAACTTCACTCTGCCGTATAGAAGTGCATCAGCGAGTGTGTTTTGAGTTAATTATCACGTTATTCATTACTCACTTGATTACACTGCAGGACCAACTAGCTCTGTTGAACACACAAAGTAAACATTACCAAACGGACACACATGCTTGCATAAATACACACAACCCCCACCACACACACACACACACACACACACACACATACACATACACACACACACACACACACACACACACACACACACACAGGCCATGCTTTGATAGAAGTATAAAGGCATGATTAAACAGACACTAGCTTCTGGGGACCGAGCCAAGAGACAGAGAGGACACACTGTGTTGAGCTCGGCAAGCTTGGCTTTCAACAGCTTTGGGACAACTGTGTCAAATGCTTAACTGAAACCCACAAACAGGATTCTAGCAGAAAGAGTGAGAGGTTTCTATGAGTTCCAGAAAACAGTGGAGACCAATGTTGTCTCATCATCAACCCACAGACCAATCTGATAAAGCAAAGTTGGAAAGTTCAAGTGATAGAGAACCGTCCCGGTGTTTACAGCAAGGGAGGGATGACACTGAAAGTTTGAGCTCTGTTTAGGCCGACAAACCAAAGTGTGGACAGCCGTGTCTTTTCAATGGCTTTCACAGGTATCAACATCAGATAAAGACAGTGCAAATGATGGAGAAAAAGATGATTAAGCGACATGAAACCGTCAAAATTGAGAGTAGGGCCCACCCATCGTATTACATAAGAGCTGTGCTACGGCGTGCCAAATTTAATTTCAGTTTCCATCTCCGCTTAGTCTACAACTAAATATATCCACTTACAACAATGTGTTATTAATCTGCTGACATCTATATCGAAACATAACAGATACCGAAGGCTAAGGCTGTACACTTTTGCAGGCTAAGTGCAAACACAAACCAGAGCCCCTGGGCTACTGTGTCACGAAGGGAGGGGAGGAAGTGTGAATGCAATGGGAAGAAGTAGGCCTAAACATTTAATCATTTGAAAAACATTAGAGGCATAACAAATGAAATTGTTGTGCACATGTGTTATATATTTCAAGAAATTTCATGTATAACTCCTGCCTCGAATACTTAAAATTTGGTTAGGTTGTACAGGAAGCACTATGTTGCTATCCATTTCCCCGACTATGAATAAATAGCAAATGTACGACAACAATGCACTCTGTCATAGTGTGATGGTAAATTACTAAACACCTCAAAGTACTGTCTGGACTGAAATCACTTAGATTAAGTTGTTCCCGGGCAGCAACCACCTACTGCCATGCTGTGAAAATGCGGACCATTTATTGACGGCTGTGCAGATCCCAGAGCAAAAGAAATTACATCAAATTTGGCACCGTCCACATCTGTAGGCGATGTTTTTTCTTATTTCCCCCACTGTTGTATCTTTGATTCAGCCCACAATGATGACAACTGAATAAACCTATAACAGAATATGCAACGTCAATCTCGTTACATATTTATAGCATAATCTCGTATAAATGCGGCATTTATATTCCCTTGCAACATGGTTGGCTCTTTCATGATGTGCCTGGACTTTCATGTGTTTTGGTTTTTTGGGGGGGAGGGGATTTTTCCGCCCCTTTTTCTCCCCAGTTGTATCCGGCCAATTACGCTGTTCTTCCAAGCCATCCTGGTCACTGCTCCACCCCCTCTGCCGATCTGGGGAGGGTTGCAGACTACCACATGCCTCCTCTAATACATGTGGAGTCGCCAGCCGATTCCTTTCACCTGACAGTAAGGCGTTTCACCAGGGGTACGTAGTGCATTGGAGGATCACGCTATTCCTCCCAGTTCCCCCTCCCCGCTAACAGGTACCCTGACCGACCAGAGGAGGTGCCAGTGCAGTGACCAGGACACATACTCGCATCCGGCTTCCCAACCGCAGACACGGCCAATTGTCTGTAGGGGTGCCCAACCAAGCCGGCGGTAACATGGGGATTCGAACCGGCGAGCCCCGTGTTGGTAGGCAACGGAATAGAGTGCTATGCTAGCCGGACGCCCTTTCATGTGTAGTTTTCACTGAGCGCATCTCCATTGTCTGTCAAAACTGGGACACTGTATTGCAGCCCCCCTTTTCCCAGCCAATACTGAAACACTGGCTCACAGTGGGTCAGCCTATGCTTTTTTCACTGCAACAGCAACTGGAGTCAGTTCTTGAAAATGGCCTTGGCTAGAATTAACTATTCTCTCAGCTTCGGCCCATATGGAACTCCATATCTTTCTAACCTGTTACTCTGAGATGGGGTCGCATAAGCTTACTGTAGACGGACATAAGGAACAAATCAAAGGCCCATTTTCTTTTAATCTATTTTCAATCAGTTATGGCATCTTTGAGGGTATACTCATGTTCTGAACATGTCCCTGCTGCCCTGCTGATGGTGGGGTCAAATATTTAGCCGGGATGAAACTAATGTTATATCACATATTTCATCAGCCTACGCAGTTGGCTACTCTGTGACACAGGCTAACCTAAATGCAACATGAAATATTGGACATGTGATTGTTGTATTTTAGCCTATTCAAGGGTCGAATATGGTCATCATATTTGTGCTTTTTTGTCTTTTTGCGTACCATGAGAAGAAATCCTATAGGCATCCCTGGTTACGCCAATAGGATAAAATGCTCCGTGTTTTATTAGCATCTAATTCTGTTAATTTTGAGTGAATGCGTGTACGATGAAGGCAGTTTTAGTGTCAAACAATGCTTCTGTCATTAACACCACACCCCTCCCTGTCAGATGACAGGCTGGCCAGGCCATGAAAATATTCTAAATATAAAACCGGGCCGAGGTTTAAAAAAGGATAGGGACCCACCCCTGCAGTAGATTATGCCAGAATCATGGTTACCCATGAAAACTACAAAAGCTGAGGTTTTGTTTGTTAAAGGTAGGTAGCAAGACAGGACGTGACATCTTTACTTCTTTTCTGTGGTCCTAGACAGCTGTGCTTCTTTAAACAGCTGAAATGCATCTACACACAACTGCCAAAGGCCCTCTCCCACACAACAGGAAATGTCACAATCCTACAGGAAGTCAGATGCTATTGGCTCTCCAAACAGGAAATTCAACAAAGGAAGATAGTCGTGAGGACTAAAGCCATCTGGCTGAACTAGCCAGAGACTCACACAGAAAGGTCATCTTATCGTTTGGCTAGATTCAAGGAGGAGTGTCAACATATTGCTATATGATTTGCTGCACGTGTAAGCATGGGATGAAGCACATCCATTTGTTAAGTTCATGTAGGCCATCTGCCATAAAAGCAAAGGGGGATACATCTTGCTAATACAAAAGAAAGAAAGAAAGAAAGAAAGAAAGAAAGAAAGAAAGAAAGAAAGAAAGAAAGAAAGAAAGAAAGAAAGAAAGAAAGAAAGAAAGAAAGAAAGAAATGACTGAAGGAAGGGAGGACCTCATTTATTTTTCTGGGCCCCTTGTTAATTGACAAACTATTTTAGCTGGTGAATTACAGACAGAAAAAGATGAGGGATCTGATCTGTTCATTTCCTTTACCCCTCAGGTAATAAAAAAAAAAGACTGCAAGGGTCATAAAAATCAATCATATGAGGCCATTTTGCTCTTAAACATCCAAAGCAGTTGTTAGATGAATTTTTATCTCGCTCGACCATAAGCAATTCAGACTTGGTAACAGCTCATGGTCTGGTAAATGTCTCAATCTGAATAAACGGTTCATGAGCATCTTTCACATCCCATATCAATGAAAGTATTAATCTAAACTTCACCTCAGAGCCTCTGGAGTAAAGAGGCCAGTCCATGCAAAACAGTAATATATGTAAATATGACAATGCAGCACCCTTATTTGGGCGAGTCAAAGACAAATATCAGGCAAATGTACAGTGCAGAATCCCAAGGTACCTCGTGACAGAGATGTATTACCGCTCACTGAAATCGACTGGGAATCACACTGAGAACATTATGGACACGTCTTATGTCTTGGTGTGTCAGAACAGCTGTTCTTCTAATGGACCCTCTAACCTTTACATTAAATGTAAAAACTAATCAGTCACATTATTCAGTCACTTAGTATCAAAAGTTATTGATCAAGTCATTGTGGTATAGAAGGCACGAATTCTGTTCAGCTCCCTACCTGTCCCATAGCAGAGGTCGAATCTAACCCAGTCTGGTCCAATAACAACAGATTCACAATTCCCTCTGTGATGGATGCTCTCATACAAACACCATGGGTGAGTGCCACTCAGTCACCCAACTTTCCACACGCTTCTGTGATGAAACGTGTGTGTGTGTGTGAGAGAGAGAGAGAGAGAGAGAGAGAGAGAGAGAGAGAGAGAGAGAGAGAGAGAGAGAGAGAGAGAGAGAGAGAGACCAAACCTATTGTTCAATGCTCTCCCTGGCCTCTCTCCAGGACCTTTCCAGAACACAAAGCCCTGCATGTGCACAACAAACACACACACACACACACACACACACACACACACACACACACACACACACACACACACACACACACACACACACACAAACATCACCCTGAAATCTCTCTCAGACCCACTTTTAGCATAAATCATATCCATCCTAGCACAGGTGTGTGTCCAAATTTGACATTGCTTACATGACAGACACATGAAGACTCTTGCCCCCCCCCCAATAGTGGCCAGTGTTTTATTCGACCACGGAGAGGGCCAGACATGTCAGTTGTCTCACCAAAGACAGGGAGAAGAGGGGGAAAAAAAGTAATGATGCCATTTTGCCCAGTATGTTTGCTTCACGTAGTGTACATATCTTAGCAGCCACTGATATTTTGTGTTATTTACAAACAACCCAGTCAGGTAGCAGGTGTAGTTTGGTTTGAACCAATGAAATGAACTAATTAGACATTACAGCTACAGACCTGATGATCAGTCTCTATGAGCCATCCATTATCTGAACCGCTTATCCTGCTCTCAGGGTCACAGGAGGCTGGAGCCTATTCGAGCAGTCACTGGGCGGCAGGCGGGAGACACCCTGGACAGGCCGCCAAGCCATCACAGGGCCAACAAACACACACACACACACACACACACACACACACACACACACACACACACACACACACACACACACACACAGACATACCTAGGGACAATTTAGTATGGTCGATTCACCTGACTTACATGTCTTTGGACTGTGGGGGGAAACCAGAGCCCCCGGAAGAAACCCACGCAGACACGGGGAGAACATGCAAACTCCACACAGAGGATGACCCGGGATGACCCACCAAGGTTGGACTACCCCAGGGCTCGAACCCAGGACCTTCTTGCTGTGAGGTGACCACGCTAACCACTGCGTCACCATACCGCCAGTCTCTATGATGATACTTGTAATTGCATTGGAGTGTTGACCAGTCAGATGTCCATTGGAACAGAATTGTTGTGTTAGCACCTTCCTCCCCACCAAACACACACACCTGCCTGAACCTGGGTTTGGCTACTGATGCTATAATAGGACTTTCTGTTGCTGACCTTTAGTCGAGCTCGCTCTGCCACATCTGCTTTTTAGCCACACCAACTGTGATTCTTCCTCTCGCCACTACCTGCCTTATACTTCTGCGTTTGGCTGCTACAGTGAAGACAGAAAACACCACGCACTGTACCATTTTCCCAAGAAATGCCCCACCTGACAGTAACCATTAAAATGAGCAAGTACAAAAGCATGCAGGATTTGGATATGCATGACTCAGCTACACGCCAGTCACAGATCACAGAAAGCACCAAGAGATGACGTTTGTTAGCATGTAATTCACTGGGTTTGTAGCTTTGAGTAGGTGGCTTGTCACTCTATTAGGTTATCTGATATAATCCTCACAGATGATGAGAGTACACTGTCAAGCTAATTAGCTCCAGTTTTTTTCTGAATGATTTCATGAAAAAGCCTTGAAATATAAATTTGACCCAAAAGATTTTTTTGTAATAAGATTTTCATGAACAGGCTTACAAACTTCTGGGTCTTCTACAGCCAATTATTTGTGCCATTATGACAATTTTAAAATTCCATGCTATTTTTTCTTCCCAATTGTACTTGGCCAATTACCCTATTTTCCGAGCCGTCCCGGTCGTTGCTCCACCCCCTCTGCCGATCCGGGGAGGGCTGCAGACTACCACATGCCTCCTCCGATACATGTGGAGTCGCCAGCTGCTTCTTTTCACCTGACAGTGAGGTCGCCAGGGGAACGTAGCACGTGGGAGGATCACGCCATTCCCCCCAACCCCCCCCCCAAACAGGTGCCCCGACCGACCAGAAGAGACGCTAGTGCAGCAACCAGGTCACATACCCACATCCGTCTTCCCACCCGCAGACATGGCCAATTGTGTCTGTAGGGACACTCGACCAAGCTGGAGGTAACACGGGGATTCGAACCAGCGATCCCCGTGTTGCTAGGCAACGAAATAGATCACCACACCACCCGGACGCCCACCTTTCCATACTATTTTAAGCGTACCAGCTAAATGACAATTGAAGAAGGCTGACTTTAATAGGTTACCTTATTTTTTCCCATGACCTATCAGTAAATGTTCAGAAACATTGTGGCTGCAATGAGTAACTACCAAAACATGACAAATAGGGGCTTAAGTTTATTTGGCCTAGCTCATTTCTTCGCCATACACTAACACTTTAACAGCTGACCTTCCTATTCAGACCCAGAACTATGGTTAAGTCTAGCCGGCCAGATAAGACAACGGAGATCCAGACAACTAAACCCTCGGGGTATTTTGGTTCAAGACATCTGGCGCTCATAACAGTCACTACAAGGGACATGCCCCATAGACAGCAAGAGACTGAAATGTAAGCCACTGCAGAAGAAAGCATGTCCCATAGTTTTTTTCCATTCAGGTTGAAATCTCTGTGGAACATAAACAGTAACAGGAAACAGAGGAGGAAAGCCCGAGTCGGCAAGGCAACAGACATGTTATTCCCGTGTATTGGCCAAACAAGGGTGCATTTCTTGACTGGTACGACATGTATCCGAGCTGTCACAGCAGGAGTCAATGACATACGAAACATAATGTATGTCCATTATCGTACCATCACAGATTTACATAAGCCAAACAAACAGTGTGGAATATCACCTCCTCCTCCTCCACTATCACTTTCACACCCTCTCACTTTCGCTCTGCAGAGCTGCCGACCTGCTCTGTGTTAATGCCTCAGAAATACTACTGAATACATAATTGGAGCAACAGGACCCATAATAGCCACACATAAATGTTAGGGTTTAGATTTGACAGAGAACTCATGATTTTATCATGATCCCAATACTTGAGGTATGATGTTATAATATGAAATTCTCAAGGTTACATGACACAGTTAAAGCTGATTCATTCATGTGATAGATTGTGATGCATATATACAGATATGGTTTTAAATGCATATGTATGTTTTTCTTTTCTGAATGCAGTAAAAAACTGAACTATCGTAAGGCAGTATGTCAAAATTCAAATAAAAAAAATAGAGGAAAAAACCCCTGAATTAAGATGAGTTGAAGGATAACATGTAATAAATAATGGATATTAGTGCCAAAAATCAGCTTTCCTCCCAATTCGTGCTGTGTGACATTGTGAAGATTCTAAGTTTGTTTTTGTTTTTTTCATGAGAAGTATCAAAACTAATCTCGGGTAGCTCCAGTGAGTCACACGGCCAGGTCAAAGAAAAACAGCCGACATATTCCCTCGATGCTTTGGGAAGCTCCCAAAAATCCATGCCAATTTCCTTTCTTGCAACCACTGAATCAGTTTTCCACGGCAGAATATTTTACAAAAGCACCTCCTATCTGGGATTCCCCATTCTATCTAAAATCAATTAATTCATGATCAATAATCAATAATCACAAGTAATGAAACACACTTCAACGGAAACAAGGGTTAGCCTATTTGCCTTGCCACACATGGAAGATTTGCAGTTAAATAAGATAGCATCCCACTGAGAAAATGTCCCACTAGTGTCATGTTGATTACAGACCTCAACCACAGAACATATCCCCTAACTAGAGCTACTCTTTTTCTGCCCTGTACAAAAATCCATACATATACAGTAAGTTAGTATCCCTATACATACAGACCATTGCTAAAACTTCTCATTCTTGCTAATTTCCCCCAATGAACATATATTAGTTTTAGTTTCAAGACTCCAGGCCTCTTTTTCCTTCCTCTGTCTCTCTATCCCTCCCTTCTGTCTCCAGGAGTAGGAAACAAAGGTGGGTGTAACATCCTGCTAGCAGGGCATTCCTGGAAGAGCCTACATCATCAGCTTATGGCCATACTGAATAACAAGAAGATATCAACCTTGCTGTAGTGTAACATAGCTATATTCCATATACATCCTGGATGCATATTCTACTTTATCAAAAATCAAAGTTTACGCCATTTTAATTAATGGCATTATTTCTGTACAGATGTAGTTTAGGGCCATATATACAATATGTATATACGTATATATGTGATGCAATGCAGATGGGAAATTTGGCCAAAGAAAATTGACGAATGACTGAAAATGTCTTTATTTTGTTTTGATTTTGTTGTTACAACCCACATTGGGTTTACATTGATTTTGTCCCACTTGATAATCCTGTGAAAGCAGCATTATCCGTCTCCACTGGCACAAATAGTACCCCATGTGTAACTTCCCAGACAGCTGAGCAACGATACGAAAACATGTTTCATCCAGAACTCGCTTGACAATTACACAACCTATATTATGAAGGACTGTGGGGGTACTATGACTCAGGTTGGACTGAAGTTCAAAATGTACTATTCCAACCTCACAAGTAGACCAGACCGAAACTATACCCAAGCACACTAAGCTATTGCAACTACCACAACACATTTAACATGAGTCATAGCACACAGCCACACAATATAACCCACCGCCTTCGGAAAACACATTACTACACACGCTGCATAACACACTCTCTCCAACCAACTATTTGCACACTGTACCGCAAACCCATAACGGCAGAATAAATAAAAGTCACGTTCAAGAGAAAGGAGAGGTGTCTCTGATACCTCCATATCCACTGTACATGGTAGCTGTTGCTGATGATACCAAGCACTTCGCTGTACGGAGCACCGAAATCCAAACAACTGCTTCCTGGGTCCTCCCTCAGAACGAGTAACAACTCTATGGTCAACGCTTATCCTCTTCCTCCCGTCTCTCACAGCAGTCAGAGGATTCTGGGAAGGACCTGGTGATTCTCTCCAAAGTTTACTGTCTGACTTCAAGCAATCTCCTTCCTCTCTTTTTCACCGTCTCGCTCACTCTGCCTGGTTTCTCTTTATCCCCTCTGTCTCTTGTATTATCTGTCTGTCGCTGAGAAAAGCTCTCTCGTGTCTGTTTCTCTCACAGTTTCACCGTTTCTTTCTATATATCTCTCTGTCGGTCTGCATGAATCTCTATCTCGCTCTCCCTCACACACACACACTATCTTTCTTTCCAACCTTCCTCTCTGCTTACACAGTTGTTTCTCTTTAGCCCTCCGTTTAGTTTACCCTCTGATCCCTCTTTCTTTCTCCTAAACGCAGAAAGAGGGAAGGAAATCACAAGGCAGAGGGAGTATAGGGAGCACTGCCTACCAGGGAAAAGGAAGGCAGTCCGACCTCCTTCCTCTCCTCTTCCCTGCTGACATCAGACCCTCTTCCTGCCCCTCGCTCTCCCCACTGCCACAGCATATTGTTTCTAACCACGCACACGTGCGCACACACACACACACACACACACACACACACACACACACACACACACACACACACACACACACACACACACACACACACACACACACACACACACACAAACAGCTTTGGGTTATTTGGCTTTTGAGGACGTTTCCCTCCTTAACTCCTTACCACATACTTTTTTCTACAGACACCTTTTCATAATGAGGTCCAGATAATGGTGCTCACAGGACACTGCTGAATCATGAGGCCACACACACACACACACACACAAAAACAGACCTATTCTTCATTGTTGAGGTCCATAATAAGGACTGAATAATGAATCACTTTGAAGAAATACCCTGTGATTAAGAGACAATACCTCAGGGATATTGGAAAAACAAAAAAAAGCAAACGCTAAAACATCAGTTAACAAACCATTCAGTCTAATACATGGCCTTGGCAAAGATCAAAATACTATTAAAACAATATAAACAGTGTTTATGTCCCAACTGAGCAATAAGTGGCATACTACACCAAACAAACTACAAAAATTGAATCACTATAAGCTTTAGGTGGTCTGCAATTGGCCTATGTGTCTTACTGGATTTCGAGACAGAGATGAGGGGAAAGAAAAGAGAAAAGATGAGAAAATGTGTCTTTTTCTCCTCGAATGGAAAGACGAGGAGCGGACATCACAGTTAACACAGAACTAAAAAGGTTCCATGGGCAAAATGTTTACCGATAGAACAACCAAAGACCAAAGTGGTCAAAGTCTTCACTTAACCCGTTTTGAATCTTACAATAAGAATAGCACAGTGCTCTCAATCCACGGCTTTTCTAGCACAACACAAAAACAGGCTGATCTTCAAAAACGAGCACGTAGATAGTTATGATTTACCGTTTTCACCTGCGCAATGGATGACACGTTTGAACAGGTCGTTCAAATGGAACCAGATAAGGAAAACACGTTGCATCATTCATTCTGATGGAGCACTGACTTATTTATGTTTATGTTGTGCAGAGTAAACCTTGTTTGTTATACGGACAAAAAATCATGCATGCAAGCTAAGCTTTGTTTGTGTAGGATATATTTCCTTCTCATTTTTTTGTTTATTAGTAAAAGGTGCTATTTTGAGAGCAATGTTTTGTACTTCCCCTTTGCCATTCAAACCAATAGCGGGCATTGCCGGTCGCCCATTAAAGTGCAACTCTGCAGAGAGAATCGCTAGCTGGTGAAGACAAACAAAACTCTGCTTCAAGCTTAAAAACAACAAGAAACACAACATAGAAACAGAGCAGGGTTGGCTAGCCATCATTTGACTTCCCTCTGGTTTGCTGCTATGAGACTGAAATTCTATTGGCCCCACTGGCTTCAAGTCACCAACCTAGCCTTCCCTATGTGAACTTCTGCCCCCCCCCAGTTTCTCGTGCTGTGCATCCTGGTAGCACTCTGCACCAAATCCAAAATGATCAGGACTACAACAGCAGGTCCAAGTAAAACGGCATCTCCCTGTATGGTTGGCAGTGGTCTTCAATAAAACATGCCCAGAGTGCACTTGGCCAGAACGCTGACACCGCTCTGTTCCTCCTTCACCCTGTCATTTACTATGCTCCTCTATAAACCTCAATTAGGAAATTGAAGAAGCTGTATGCAGAGAGAACTCTAAATGCCAAGTTAATCACTACGTAATATCTAATGGAGGGGAGTATACATATGTTTGGAGTGCAGGTGGATCAAGTTAATGTTTGTGGTCAGCATTTCAGTTTGTAAATATGACATAACCTCTGTCAAGCATTAAAATTTTGCCAACAATTTTGAAGCAGCTCTGGCAGCTTGCTTGCAAAAAGTGAGAGCATGAAGAAAAACCACAGTGATTTTTCAAAGTGACAAGTCACAGAACAGCGTCAAATTACACACAGACTGCATTGTGTACACAATAACTAAAAATAGCTGAGAAAAATAAAGCACGATTCCAGCATATGAAATTATGCTAAAATAAGGTAAATCAATCACAACTTTGTTCAAAAAAAATATATATATAAAATACAAAAATGTGCAAGGCCTTTAAATCTAAGCCGTTTAAAATAAACCTACCATGAAAACTTAATGAAAAATCTGCCTGTACTAATAATGGTTCTCACACCACAACATAAATTTGAATAGTTAATAACTAAAGATGATAACAAATAATGATGATGACAAATAATTAGATCTTACCATATATAATGTGAACAATAATCACACTGCAGAAAATTAAAAAGGGTGTAACATTTTTCACATCACGATAAAACTTGGTCTAATAGGTTTTATACTAAGATTATCCAAGAGGAGAGAAGAAGAATTTAAAAAGGAATTAATCCTTTGTGTCTTGCTTTTATGTGTGAAGGAAAATCAGCCTATTCTTAGGAGATATCCACAGTTTAGGGTTAACCTGTCTACATTTTCCAATTGTGCAAAGTGGAAGCATTATGTGTAACTGGCTGGGTGTATCCCAGTGGGTTTAAATCAGCATTAATTTGTCAACTAAGGTAAGCAAGTATTAGCACTTTAGTGGTTTAACAACATTGGCTCCTCTTGAGATATACTACTAACATTCTGGTGAAACTACGTATTTTTGAGCAGGACATTGGACATAGGATATAATATTAGTTTGGACTATCAGCGGCAACCAGCCAAGGTCTTCACAACAAACGGAGTGACTGGTGATGCACATCCACATACAGCACAGACACTTGGCAATTCACCATTCATTAACTCATGCAGGGCTGTGTTTACAAAAAAAATTGCTAAGGTTTAACCAAAGGGTCATTTTAGAGGGCAGCCGTCTGTCAGCTGAAGTTGTTTAAGAGAGATGTTAACCCTTTGAGTTTCAAACTTTTCTCTCAAACAATTTATTTCTCTAGTTCTTTCTTTCTACCAAGATTGCCCAACTTGACAGAAATAAGGAAAAGATATAGGGACACTCTTCAGCCTGAAGACTGTGTAAGCACACGCGCATGCGTGCACGCACACACACACACACACACACACACACACACACACACACACACACACACACACACACACACACACACACTCACTCACTTCTTACCTGAACCAGGGTCCTACATCCAACCAGTGACAAGTTCTTTCTTTGACTAGCCTAATGAATCCATACACTTCCTGGTGAGTCCACATATGCACACTTTCCATGAAACAACCTTATCTAAGCCGAAATGTAGAAAGAGAGAGAGGGGGAGTGAGAGAAACAGGGAGACACACTAGACTTAGAGAAAGAACCTTTGGGTGACCCCTCATTAATGGTACTAATCCATTTAGTGGGAGTGAGCAGGGTTGTAGGGGAGACACTAGTATGACTTCCTGTTCCTGAGCGCAGAGCTGCCCTTTAAAAAAATGTAAACACAGCTCACACGTTGCGAGGAAAGCACAGTGTCCAGACGAAGTCTGTACCAAAGCCTGGGCCCTACTATTCATTCAACCCTAACCCTAACCCTAACCCACATGTATCGGTGGAGGCATGTGGTAGTCTGCAGCCCTCCCCGGATTGGCAGAGGAGGTGGGGCAACGACTGCGATGGCTCAGAAGAGTGGGCCAAGTACAACTGAGAGAAAAATGGGGGGGGGGGGGGTTATGTTTGACACTCATGTTCGTTGCCCCATACGACACTACTGTAGTGTAGCGGTCTATTCTGTTGCCTACCAACATGGGGATGCCAGTTTGAATCCCCGTGTTACCTCCGGCTTTGTTGGGCATCACTACAGACACAATTGGACGTGTCTGTGGGAAGGAAACTGGATGTGGGCATGTGTACTGGTCGCTGCACTAGCACCTCCTCTGGTCGGTCGAGGCACCTGTTTGGGGGGAGGGGGAACTGGGGGGAATAGTGTGATCCTCCCACGCGCTACGTCCCCCTGGGGAAATTCTTCACTGTCAGGTGAAAAGAAGCACCTGGTGACTCCACATGTATCAGAGGAGGCATGTGGTAGCCCGCAGCCCTCCCCAGATCAGTAGAGGGGGTGGAGCAGCGACCGGGACAGCTCGGAAAATAGGGTAATTGGCCAGATACAACTGGGGAGAAAAATAAAAAAACAAAACAAAACACTGTTGTAAAGCTTCGTCCAGCGACGGTCCCATATCAAAAATTTCAACAATGAAGCTGGTGAATATAATGACATCATATCCGATATACACCATGACAAAACCTTGTAAAATACCAGAATATATGTTTTTATTTCAAGACCTCAGACATCTGTGGCATCATCTGTACCTCTAAACAAGCAGAAGGTGCACCTCTGAATAAATTCGTTTTTTAACCGCCGTTTTGATATGCCAGACCTGAGAGATTGAAAAATACTCAATAGAAATAAATTTGTGCAAAAATCTGAGCAGAGGTGTAAAAACCAGGTCCAGAAAGTAAATGTCCAAACCGCGTATTTGCTCCAACCATGTTACTAAACCAGCTGATTTCATTAACAAGTTTTCTCTACCTAGTTGAAGAGTGCTGTTGGCTGGAATCTGCTGCTGTAGTACATGAGTGGAGCAAATACATGGTTTGGACTTTTACTTTCTGGACCTGGTTTTTACACCTCTGAATCGGAGCAATGAGCAAGTTGTACATGTGGAAAAATTCTGGGTTTCTTTTACATTAGCTCATAAACATAGGACCAACACGTTACACGATGGGTTTAGTTTTTTGGTTCAATGTAGCCTACTCCACTACATACTCATGGACCATTAAGAAGGTTGTAGCCTTGTCCTTGGTTTCATTTTAATTATCTATCCATCCATCTATTAATCTACTATTGCATTACATGCAGAGATGTAGCATGTTGGCTCAGTCTGTATCTTTGTGTTTTTGCTTCCACCAAGATATCATCGTAACTGTTCAAAATAGCAGTAAGTAATGAAACCCACAATGCTCTGAGGAAGCCATGGCACTGACGCAAAGCATCCTACAGGCCGACAGACATGGGAACCTGCAGTGCTGATGAACTTATCATCATCCTCCTGTGTTTTTGGCCATTTGCCCCAGTGTGAATGGTATTAGGGCTGGTATTAGAACAAGACTGGCAGGTTGGTGTTTATCTGAGGAGCCCATGACAGAAAACAGCTGTAATTTAAATCAAGGACAGTTACACACACCAGGACAAAAGACACCTTATCAGGCCAATACACATACCAACAAGATGCTCACTAGGTTATCTTCCTTTCTCAGACGTCTCACTGCTGCACGCACACACACACACACACACACACACACACACACACACACAAACACACACACACACACAACTCCTTCCTTTTCATTGTCATGTCAGTGTTACTCAGACTTTCCTTTTTCCACTTAGCATTTTTTCTTTTTTCCACCTTAGTCAGTCATTCACTCATTCTTTCATCTTTTATTGTATTTCACAATTCAATACGTTTTTGCCTTTTGCACAGATTGGCCTTGATCCTCGTTTGTCTGGATTCCAAGTATGAAGAAATACTTTTATGCAGATAGACAGTTCAATTAAACTCCATCTATCAAAATAAGAATAACTGACAAACGGAGCTTTGAGCGTGAACTCTACAGAAATATTCGGTTAGGAGTCCAAGAGACCATATACCTTTGTTTAAATCAGGACCACTCAGCAACCCCTACTGAAACTGACAAGTAATATAATGCCTCAGGAAAGTGAAAATATCCCACATGACCCATTTTGTCAACTGCTATTTGTTCACTCCATCTCTATACTTCTTCATGATCCAACCTAACAAGAACCCAGAGACGCTATTACATACCCACAACAGTCACTTCTCCACCCCCCCCTTTTCTCCCCAATTGTACCCGTCCAATTACCCCACTCTTCCGAGCCGTCCCAGTCGCTGCTTCACCCCCTCTGCCGATCCCGTGAGGGCTGCAGACTACCACATGCCTCCTCTGACACACGTGGAGTCGACAGTTGCTTCTTTTCACCTGACAGTGAGGAGTTTCACCAGGGGGACATAGAGCATAGGAGGATCACGCTATTCCCCCCAGTCCCCCCCCTCCCCAAACAGATGCCCCAAGTGACCAGAGGAGGCGCTAATGCAGCGACCAGGACACACACCCACATTTGGCTTCCCACCCGTAGACCCGGCCAATTGTGCCTGTAGAGACACCCGACCAAGCCAGAGGTAACACGGGGATTCGAATCGGCGACCCCCATGTTGGTAGGCACCCACAACAGTCACTTCTGCATGTGCACCCACGAACATGCAAAATACACACAAACACATGTTCAAAAACGTATATATTCACACGCACATGCACAAAAATAAGAGATAATGATTGATTTAGCTTGTGTGTGTAAGAGAAAGTCTAAGTGAGGGATTTAATGAAACAATGGAATCCATAAATCATGTTGCGAGACTTGGGGACACTGGCCCCCAGAGGTGTAACAACCAGGTCCAGAAAGTATATGTCCAAACCGTGTATTTGCTCCAACCATGTTACTAAACCAGCTGATTTCATTAGCTAGTTTTCCCTACCTAGTTGAGCAGTCCCGTTGACTAGAATCTGCTGGTGTAGTGCACGAGTGGCGCAAATACATGGTTTTGACTTTTACTTTCTGGACCTGGTTTTTACACCTCTGCTGGCCCCACCTGAGAGTGAAAACAGCAAGCATGCTCCTAAATAGCAACACACACACACACACACACACACACACACACACACACACACACACACACACACACACACACCAGTAAAGTCCAGTCTGCTTCTCTATATGTGGAGCACACACTTCTGACCTTTCCTCCAATCTTTTTTTTTACTGACACACTGGACAGCACAACTGGTTTACTCAATTTCAACTATGTCGTTTAAAAATTTACCCGGTTATTCATTCACTGACTGCAAAATATTCATTTACAATAATCTCTTCATCTGACAACCACTTAAGGTCAACCATAAGATGGATATTTTCATCCCATCCAGAATCCAGTCCCCGGATCAACTGAAAAGGGAGCCCTGCGGTGTATTTGACCCTCATCTGGGGGTTCAGATTTAGGAAAACCTCTCTTTTTAATGGTTTAATTCGACATCTTAGCACAAAATAGCTCAAAGCTGGTCTAAGATAATCACAATTCCTGTTTGTTTGTTTGTTTGTGCAGTAACCTTGTTGAAGCATTACAGGCACATTTCAGCAGGGGGATTGTGCAATGGTTAACAGGCTAAACTTACTTGGACTCAAGCTGCCAGTGCCAAGACCCGGCTTCGAAAATACAGCTTTGGCAGACAGATCATGACTTTCAATAGCCAAAAATTAATCTACACTACCCTTGTATGATTACAGGCCAAACATTTCATTCATCCCTTGGATAGTTTTTTAAAATTATATTGGGCTTTTAGATAGCGACAGCATAGAGTCAGACAGGAAATGTGGAAGAGAGAGAGGGGTATGACATGCAACAAAGGTCACCAGCTGGAATCGAATAAGCAACAGTTGCGACCATGTGGCATGTACTGTAACCATCCCTTGGATATGTTGTCCTCTGTTCCAACTGAGCCATCGTAGTCTTCAAAATGCAGATACAAACACACCTCTTTCTTGGTAGATTTATTCGTTATCCAAATCACTTATCTGTACTCAGGGTCGCGGGGGTGCTGGGGCCTATCCCAGCAGTCATTGGGCGGCAGGCGGGGAGACACCCTGGACAGGCCGCCAGACCATCACAGGGCCAACACACACACACACACACACACACACACCTAGGGACAATTTAGTATGGCCGATTCACTTGATCTACATGTCTTTGGACTGTGGGAGGAAACCGGAGCACCCGGAGGAAACCCACACAGACACGGGAAGAACATGGAAAGTCCACACAGAGGACAACCCAGGACGACCCCCAAGGTTGGACTACCTCGGGATTTGAACCCAGGACCTTCTTGCTGTGAGGCGACCGCGCTAACCACTGTGTTGGTAAGAGATAAGGTAAGAGATTAGTAAAAGATAATTTTCTGAATTAGGGCATTTTCATGCCAGGTTCATTTGGAGCAGTTATTCTATTAGCTTATAATTCAATAATAATAATAATTCAATAATAATTCTGAGCCTTAGCGCGCTTTTTCATTAAGTTTGGTCAGATTTTGCATCTTAATGTTGCAATAACATGAAGCTGTGGACCAAAAAATGACCAAGACCTTCTTGATGGTGGTTTTAGTATTCCTCCAAACAAACCCTGATGTGGATGTATAAAGTGAGAATACAATGTAGTTGAGCTAAAGCCACTGCAGGAAACCCTGTGCTTTTGAGTAAAACCTGCTATAAATCACTACAAGAAAGAAAAAAACAAGTCAAGGTTTGTCCGTGGGTCTTAGCAGTCATCATAGATTGTCGTCTGGTATGACGGTGTCAGGAGGCAGCATGTTCACTCATGAGGTACAAACTGGAATTCAGTGTTCTGTTTACATATAAAAAATTGGAAAGAAAAACATGAAAAAATGCAAAAGTGATAATGCACAAACGAAGGTAATTTTTATGCTCTGTGCTTGTTTGCCATCAGAAAGGTTATTTCCGGGTCATCCGGGTAGCGTAGCAGTCTATTCCATTACCTATCAACACGGGGATCTTGCTGTGAATCCCCGTGTTGCCTCCGTCTTGGTCGGGCGTCCCTACAGACACAATTAGCCGTGTCTGCGGGTGGGAAGCCGGATGTGGGTGTCCTGGTCGCTGCACTATTGCCTCCTCTGGTCAGTCAGGGGGCCTGTTCGGGGGGGAGGGGGAACTAGGGGGAATAGTGTGATCCTCCCATGTGCTACGTCCCCTTGGTGAAACTCCTCACTGTCAGGTGAAGAGAAGTGGCTGGCGACTCCATGCGTATCGGAGGAGGCATGTTGTAATCTGCAGCCCTCCCTGATAGACAGAGGGGGTGGCACAAGGACAGCTCGGAAGAGTGGGGTAATTGGTCAAGTGCAATTGGGGAGAAAAAGGGGGGAGAAAAAATCCCAAAAAAAAGAAGTTATTTCCATCATCAAATTTCTGACCAATGATAGAGAAGCCTTCTCTCATATGGTTGTTGATGATAAAATGTGGTTTACTCAATAGTTTTCTCTATAAATTGTAATGAAACCAACGAGTAAACAAAACATTGTAATAGGCTGCCACTGAACAGGAGCAAAGAAAACACCCTTAAAAGGTGCGAGTGAAGACGATATGGTGCATCTCCTTTTTTCATCCTTTCCTAAGGCCTGTTTGTGCAACATAAGAGGTACTTTTGAGAGATAGAAAGCACATATCCGGCTTTTTAGCCCATTGATAATGCAGAAGGACTCAGCTGCATAAATACATTTGGCTGTTAATTTATGGTCCCTCTAAGATGTGTTTAATGGTTAAGGCTTAACATTGTGCTGCTGCATTCAAGATATTTACCCTCTGCTAGCAAAGCATTATGTTGCAAGTGTGCATGTGTGTGCACGCATATTTATGTCCCTGCCTCCCTCCATGCATGTAGATTATGTGTATGTGTGCACTGGAATTCCTGCCCACATCTGCGTCTGTTTATGAATGTGTGTGTATGTGTGTATACAAGGTGGGATTCCAGGGTCACACTGGTTTATAGTCCACTTATAATTCTTGACAAGCTACTTATCATTCTTGACAAGCCAGACCCAGCTTGATCCAAAGACATAACGCTGGTCTTAACAAGGACACAGTGCCACAGATGTGAAGTACAGCTCTTACATAGCACAGTTGTGTGTCTTCTATTATTAAAGAGCTGCAAATTGTGACATAAGTGACCGATGACTTCAGAACACACTGAAAATGTTATGAAACTTCGCTTTCCCTTTCAATTTAGCAGCTGTAATAACAGCTCAGACATATGGGAATTGTGGCCTTTTTCCTCCCAATCGCGTTTGGCACTGAGTGGAAGGACAGTAAATTCTGGGTGCTGTCAAAGAAAATACATGGGAGAAGGCTTCGTTAAATGGTGGTATGCTATGAAAATGTTAAGCATTTATCATTCTTCATTCGCATGCACTGGTTCAAAACAGGCTTCAAACAACATTAGTGGGAAGGTGACCATCTAGTAGAAAATCCACAACCAGAGACAGACTCTCTAGTGCATAACTCCACCCGTGACGGTCAATTGTGCGTGTGAGTGTGAATATGTGTTTGTTTGTGTGTAAGTGGGTAAGTGGACCCCTGTGAAGCAGGGACTTCCTGGTTAATCACCAGCTGGCCAATAAGCAGCTTAACTATCACTAGAGTGTTGCTAGCTTAACTTGCTAGCTCGCTGCAGGCTAATTACTGTAGTACTTGCAGCCATTCTAACATGGTTCGAACCAGCACACAACCCCACTGGAAATTAACTGTATGTCAGCCCTTACTTTACTGTGAGGGTAAGTCTTGAGTTTTACACAGTAAATAAACACAAGGGTACATGAATGTGACAGAGGGTGAGGATGCTTATTCAGAAAATATGCCCTGGATAAATACAGGTTAAAAGAAAATGTGCTCACAATATGTCAAGAGTAACAAAGGATGCCATTTTGGTTTCATTACATAATTTTGCAGGACAAATGCAAATGCTAAAGCAGAAAACCGACAACTTTATAAATCCTCAGTGCTCGTGTAATTACATGCAAATAAGTCCCGAGTACAAATAAGCTCAGTATTGCAAAGCAACAACACAAATAAAACAAGCACAGCATTGCTACTGAGTCATGCTAAAACCTGATAAAGCTCCACCTCCATGGACTACATAACTTGTATGGCTAATAAATTAAGAACAACGCATGCTATTGTCACAGTGAGGTGCTTTGGACAAGAGTATTTACTAAATATCATTTCATTTCTAAACACATTAACAATACAGCTTTTTCTTCCAATTTGTATATCAAATGTATTTTAAGAAAAACATAAATATTTTCTTTGAAGTGGAATTGAGATTTGCTTAAACTTTGCTTAGCATAGACTGCCTTTACCATGTGGCCTTCAGCCATACACATGCACCTTCATTTCCCCTTTACTTGATAAAAGGAGTAACGTTAGAGTTCATGGGCCTTCCATCAGTACCTGTAGCTATAATACTACATCCAACACCTGGCCCTGGTTAGAGGGTCTAATGCCAGGAAAGTAGTGCTTGGATGGGGTTGTGCATGCAGGGAGTAAACAAAATTTTATCTTGGCAGTTTGTGGGTGCATGTTACTAGGCCAATAAACTGAACAACTCAGGGCTCTGTGGCATTAGGTTAAACCTTCATATGAGATAAGCTGTCACAAGGACAAGTAAACCGACACACAGACCAGATGCTAACTAATATAGTCTGGGTTTGAGCCAGGATGATTTCACTCCCGACAATTTATTTCAGGTGGACCATCAATGCCTTGGCTAGTGGGAGGTCAACGGAGATCAAACTTCCAGCAGAAATTTCCAGCCCATTGTTTGGCTACAAAGAGCCAATGCCAGTTAATGACTAATTAGACCCATAAGCAGTCCTGCTTTCACTTTGTGAACATGCTACCATACTACCATAGAGAGCATCCTTACTGGAGGCATACTGGTGTGGTTTGGCAACCTGACTGAACAGGACCACAAACAACTGAGAAGGCTAGTAAAACGGGCTTCAAACATCATAGAGCAGCACTGCCACAGCTTCAGCATATGTACACCACCTGTTGCAGAGAAGGAAGGCAGGCCATAAGTATCATGGAGGACACCAGCCACCCAGCACATGGTCTGTTCTTCCTCCTTCCCTCAGGGCAACACTTACAAAGCATCAGAGCTCCGACCAGCCGCCTCAAAGACTGTTTTTACCCCCAGGCAGTCACAATAATGAACAGTAGGCTCCTTATGTGATTTATTATTTTGTGAGGTTTCTGATTTCTTTTTAATTTTTTTCTATTATTTATTTTTTCCTTTATATATAGTTTTAAGGGCTGAGAGAGCTAGGGCATATGCGTTTAATTGCATTTGAAGGTATATGGTGCTTTTTTATATGTATGACAATAAAGTGAACGTGAATTATACAGTTTAGGCTATAATTTGAGAGGTGTTAGTCCCTGGCAAACTCAGCAGTCTCACATCTACAAAGACTAGCACTGATTCATGGCTGGCAGTGATCTTATCTTAATTAATATTTGAATGAAAGGAAAAATGTTCCTTTATTAGACAGAGCTTTTGTTTTCAAAAATTCCCGAGTGCCAAATTGACATTATAAGCCGTGCATCTGACAGTGAGTGCAGGAAATATCGCTGAGTAGTAATCACATCATCACTGTGTCATGTGACAATTGAGTCATAGCATGTCTAGTAGCATCAGCAGCCTGAGAAGCTTTCTGGTCTCTCTCCAGCATACAAACACAAAACAACTTTGACATGGATAACACATGACCAACTGGCAGTCAGAAGCGAGAGAACCACAAAGTCCTCCTCACCGCTTTTACTTTTGTTTTGTATTGCAATTTTTTTGCGATAATAATAATAATAATAATAAAGCATTAGACTCAATGTGCGAGGTTTCTCTTAATTTTTTTATATAGATTTTTAAAAAAAAGCACATGAAAAATTCAGACTCCGTGTGCAAAGTCCTTTAGCCGATATATTTCATCCATGAAAATAGACCAAACATAAACTACACTTTCTCAGATAAATGTTTATATTTTTAAACGTGGTGATGTAGACTGGTCGTAAGATCTCCATACATTCAATGATGTACACTTGAGATTTCAACCGCCAGAAATAATTCCACAATTATGCTCAAATGTTGAAATTAGGAGCAAGATTCTTTCTCAGTCAAGACAAGTCTAACTGCAAGTTTAAGCCTTAAAAAGATTGTGTTGTAACTGTTTACATAGTAAACTATGAACTGAATACAGAAAGGCACGCTAAATCTAAGCTGCAAGAGCCTTCTAAAAGTAATTTAAAAGTACTATGTATGCTGATAGTGCTCTGCTTAGCCTATGAACCGATTATAATTCCAGTGTCTCAATATGGAACCCTGCTTAATAAGGTTCTGTCCAGCGGGACGTTTCTAATATAATCTCTCAGAATCACCCCCTCCCCCCATATCTATTTTAGCCTGGAATTCAAATAACAAATTTAGTCTGTCCGCAAGGGACCCGGACTCATCAAAGCACTACTGCTGCTCTTTTCATGCAGGGGTTCACCAAAATTAGACTTGTGACCCATTTCGGGGGTCTGATCTTAAAGGAAGATATGTCACTAGAGCAAAAGCTTTAGGCAACTGACTTGTACTGTAAAAGGAAAAAAGATGGTGAAATGTTGCAATTGAAGAATCCCATTTTTTACAGCAAGCCACAATGTATGATGGTTGAATTCCCTCTCCATTCTATTTCACTTACTTTCCAGGACGACACTGCTACATTCATCATTATTTTTTTCAGTGAACTACTGCTACTACTTTTGGCTGCTCCCATTAGGGGTCGCCACAGCAGATCATCCATTTCCATCTCTTCCTGTCCTCTGCATCTTCCTCTGTCACACCCGCCACCTGCATGTCCTCTCTCACCGCATCCATAAACCTCCTCTTTGGCCTTCTTCTTTTCCTCTTCCCTGGCAGGTCCGTATTCAGCATCCTTCTCCCAATATACCCAGCATCTCTCCTCCACACATGTTCAAGCCATCTCAATCTTGCCTCTCTTGCTTCGTCACCAAACCATACAACCTGAGCTGTCCCTCTAATATCCCCTTTCCTAATCCTGTACTTCTTCGTTACTCCCAATGAAAATCTTAGCATCTTCAACTCTGCCACCTCCAGCTCCACCTCCTGTCTTTTCATCAGTGCCACTGTCTCCAAAACATAACATAGCTGGTCTCACAATCATTTTGTAAACCTTCCCTTTAACTCTTGCTGGTATCCTTCTATCGCAAATCACTCCTGACACTCTTCTGCACCCACGCCACCCTGCCTGCACTCTCTTCTTCACCTCTCTTCTGCAATCCCCATTACTTTGGACGGTTGACCGCAAGTATTTAAACTCATACACATTCGTCACCTCTACTCCTTGCATCCTCACCATTCCACTGATCGTCACCTCTTCTCTTAACCTAGCTTTTATTACTCTTTCCCATATCTTAATGCTGTGGCTGATCAACTTTATACCTCTGTAGTTGCTACAGTTCTGCACATCGCCCTTATTCTTGAAAATCAGTACCAGTATACTTCTTACCCACTCCTCAGGCATCCTCTCACTTTCTCTTTATACACTTCTACATTCACCATTATTTTTTCAGTGAACACTGCACGTTATTCATTCATTCACTCATTCATCTTAGGCTGCTTCTCCGGGGTCAGGTCGTAGTGGCAGCAAGCTAAGTAGGGCACACCAGACGTTCCTCTCCCCAGCAACGCCTGTCACCTCCTCCTGGGGAGTCCCAAGGTGTTCAGACTCGACATGCAGTCCTTCCAGCAAGTTCTGGGTCTACCCCAGGGTCTCCTCCCAGTTGGCCGTGCCCGGAAAACCTCCAAAGGAAGGCACCCAGGAGGCATCCAAATCAGATGCCTGAACCACTTCAACTGGCTCTTTTCGATGCGGAGGAGCAGCGGCTCTACTCCGAGCTCCCTCCGGATGCCCGAGCTCCTCACCCTATCTTTTAGGCTGAGCCCAAACACCATATGAAGGAAACTCATTTCAGCCACTTGTATCCATGATCTCACCCTTTCGGTCACTACCCAAATCTCATGATCATAGGTGAGGGTTGGAACGAAGATTGACTGGTAAATTGAGAGCTTTGCCTTCCGGCTCAGCTCCTTCTTCGCCACAACAGTCTGGTAAAACGTCTGCATTATTGCTGATGCTGCACCAATCCACCTGTCAATCTCCCACTCCATCCTACCCTCACTCGTGAACAAGACCCTGAGATAATTGAACTCCTTCCCTTGAGGCAACAACTCATCCTCAACCTGGAGGGAACAATCCACCATTTTCCAGTAGAGAACCATGGTCTCAAACTTGGAGGTGCTGACTCTCATCCCGAACATTTCACACTGAGCTGCAAACCGCCCCTGGTGGAGGTCACGTTCTGATGAAGCCAACAAAACCACATCATCTGCAAAGAGCAGAGAACAATTCTGAGGTTCCCAAAATGGACACACTCCTCACCTTGGCTGCACCTTGAGATCCTGTCCGTGAATATCACAAACAGAATCGGAGACAAGGGACAATCTTGGTGGAGTCCAACACCCACCGAAAACGTGTTTGACTTTATGCCGAGAATGCGGACACAGCTCTCACTTTGGTTATACAAGGACTGGATGGCTTGTAGCAACTGCCCCAGTATCCCATACTCCTTCAGTACCCCCCACAAAGTGCCCCGGGGTACACAGTTGTAAGCCTTCTCCAAGTCCACAAAACACATGTAGACTGGCTGGTCAAACTCCCATGCCCCCATCAGCACTTCCACAAGGGTAAAGAGTTGGTCTGTTGTTCCACGGCCAGGACGGAATCCGCATTGTTCCTCCAGGATCCGTGGTTCGACGATCGGTCAGAGCCTCCTTTCCAGCACCCCGGAGTAGATTTTCCCAAGGAGGCTGAGCAATGTGATGCCCTGATAATTGGAGCACATCCTCCGACCCCCCCCCCAATTTCCCCCCCTTTTCTCCTCAATTGTATCTGGCCAATTACCTCGTTTTTTTTGTTTTTTGTTTTTTTCTAAGCCATTCTGGTCACTGCTCCACCCCCTCTTTGCTGATCCGGGGGGGGGGGGGTGCCCTGACTGACCAGATGAGGCGCTAGTGTAGCGACCACGACAAATACCCACATCCGACTTCCCACCCGCAGACACTGCCAATTGTGTCTGTAAGGATGCCCGACCAAGCCGGAGGTAACACGGGGATTCAACCCAGCGATCCTGTGTTGGTAGGCTGGTCCCCCTTTTTAAATATGGGAACCACCACCCTAGTCTGCCAATCCCCGACCTCCACGCAACACTGAAGAGGCATGTCAACCAAGACAGCCTAACAATGTCCAGAGCCTTCAGCATCTCAGGGTGAATCTCATCCCCACCTGGCACCTTGCCAATGAGGAGCTTCTCAACTACCTCAGAGACCTCTGCCAGGGATATGGGTGGGGCTTCCCCTGAGTCTTCAGACTCTACCTCCTTCACCGAGGACGTGTTAGCTAGGTTCAGGAGCTCCTCAGAGTGTTCTTTTACCACTCGACAACATCCCCAGTCTGGGTCAACAGTTCCCCTCCCTGGCTGAACACAGCCTGAGTCAAGCCCTGCTTCCCTTTCCTGAGTCGCTGGATGGTTTGCCAGAACTTCCTTGAGGCAAACCGAAAGTCCTCCTTCATAGCCTCGCCAAACTCCTCCCACACCCGAGTTTTTGCTTCCGCGAGACTGCCGAAGTATTCCGATTCTGATTCTGAAGCCACAGCCCTTCTGGCCTCCCAGTACTTGACTGCTGTTTCAGGAGACCCCTGGGCCAACCAAGCCTGAAAAGCCTCCTTCTTCAACCTGACAGCTTCCCTCACTGCCAGTGTCCACCAGTGGGTTCTTAGGTTGCAACCTCAACAGGCATCAATGACCTTATGACCACAGCTCCTACCTGCCGCATCTGCAATAGAGGCTGCACTGCACGTTATCAATTAGCACATACAATCGTGCCCTTTGTCGTTTGGCTCAAAATTTCTACCAATCAAATCAGATGTCTGTTAGCTGCAAAGAATAAAAAGGCAATTATTGGTGTCTTTGTACATCTATCGCCACACTGATAACAGTCTCACATCCTTAACGGAATCACATCCAGTTTGCCACATAGTACGATGACACTGGTGTTACTGGCCCAGTCAACTGGTGGTTATGGATTTAATATACTTTGGTGTGGGGAGATTGCAGTCTGGTGGCACGGTGGCACAGTGGTTAGCGCGGTCGCCTCACAGTAAGAAGGTCCTGGGTTCGAGCCCCAGGGTTGTCCAACCTTGGGGGCCATCCTCTGTGTGGAGTTTGCATGTTCTCCCCGTGTCTGCATGGGTTTCCTCCGGGTGCTCCAGGTTCCTCCCACAGCCCAAAGACATGCAGGTCAGATGAATCGGCCATACTAAATTATCCCTAGGTGTGTGTGTGTGTGTGTGTGTGTGTGTGTGTGTGTGTGTGTGTGTGTGTGTGTGTGTGTGTGTGTGTGTGTGTGTGTGTATTCTGGGATGGCCTGGCAGCCTGTCCAGGGTGACTCCCTGCCTGCCACCCAATGACTGCTGGGATAGGCTCCAGGATCCCCGCAACCCTGAGAGCAAGATAAGTGATTTTGATATTGGATGGATGGAGATTGCAATCTGTTGTCTTTTCACTAACATCAACTCGTTTTTCTCCTGTCCAAAGTGTACAATTTACTGTTAAAAACTTCCTTATTTACTTGTCAACAGTGGCAATCGATACAAAATGTATATCATCCAAATGAAGCGCTAATGTGAAAGGACAATTTGATTTTCAGCTGATTCATCCATCACTTATCTATCTGATAATGGTCAGAGATAATTCCCATAAAACGAGAGATGACACATAAATGAATTGCTATTAATTACTCCTCTATCTGTGACCCTTCTCTCCTGCCACTCCTAACTGGGTGAAGACTGACCTTGCCTTTCCTGAGGAGTTAGACACAAGTGAGACGCTTCATTCCAATATCCTTTTTAAATAGCGGCAGCTTTTCTCTTTCACACAACAAAAGAGGGTTCTGAAATACTATTCCCATCGTCTTTGATTGTCGATATTTTCTTTTCTAGCCGGTAACCTCTCTCCAGGTATCATTGCATTTGTCATTATAAAGATGAGTCTAACTTCCTGCTAAGGAGTAGCAGCCTGGTACCAACCTGGTCTCTCTCTCTCTCTCTCTCTTTACCAGACTGGTTTCAAAAGGGAGGTGGTACGCAGCCCAACATGCCAATATCGATTGTGGGAAAATAATGAAGTTGCCTATGACTACGTCAAACTGCAGCACAAATAAAAGAGTTCGTTTTCAAGGTCCGGGGAACTTCAGCCCCCCTCCACACCACCACCCCCTGGGATGTAGGAGGATGTGATGACAGTGGTAAGATAAGGTAAGATGATAAGATAAGTATCTGTCATACATCTACCCCCCGCGCTGCTATCTGTTCATCTAAGAAGTGGAGCCAATGATATTGGTCTCTTTATGTCTATCTCCCTCTCGTGCCGTGTGTGTGTGTGTGTGTGTGTGTGTGTGTTTCGACAGAGAGACAGAGCATGTTGCTACAGGTTTAGTCTCTCTGCCAGAGGGCTTGATGGATAATCCGCTTAACACCTCGCTCACCTAACTGGATGGAAAGAGAGAAAGCAGGTTGTAAAGCATGAGAGACACAACCACACAGAATATGTATGCGATAGGAAGATGTCTGAGATTCACAAAATTTTCCAGTTGAGTAATCTTTACTACTCCAAAAGTGCCACTGAAACACTATGGGGAATGTGGGCATGAGGAAAGTGCAGGGTTAGACGGAATAGATAAGGTAAACGAAACAGAGTAGTTAGCAATGACGTAGATGTTGTGCCAGTCTTTATGATGCACCACTGTGGGTGTATTTGTTTGACGAGTATTTAAATAAGCTATAAAATACTGTTGAAATCTTAGGGACCACAGGAGTGGGAAGTCCTTTGTATTCTGGTTAATCTTTGCTGCTAAGCCGATTGCACTTCGTTCTGTTGGGCCTGTTTAGTTTTGAATGTGGTTCAGACCACAGGTACAACCAGGCCCTTGCTTGTTTTCTCATGATTCACCGACACACAAACAAGAGAGAGAGAGAAAGAGAAAGAGAAAGAGATGAGTTTAGGCGGAAGAGAAAGAGAAAGAGATGAGTTTAGGCAGAAGAGAAAGAGTAGGTCAGGAGAAGAGTCAAAAGTTCTTTGCATGGCTGGCTTGTTTGGATGAGCATGTGTTCCAGTAAATGTACTATATGATTACTGCAGTAGCAGGTCTGTTATTAGTATGAACATCTGCACTGGATGATTCACTCTGCAGATCACAGGACATGCACACACCCACACACAGAGCACACTCAACTGAATCTAAAGTAAAGTCACAAGTGTGTCAGCCATCAGCCTTTTGCTAACAGTGATCCAGCTTCATTTACACGCTCTCTACAACCGCAAGACAGCTCAGTTTGGTGGTTTGTATGGTCGGGCTTGCTAGCTTGCACTGCAGTCAGTATGTCTTTAGTTCTGTTACATGCATGCAAACGCAAAGTTGCTGACTGTTACCATTTCACTGTCGACTGCATGCTGAGACTGGTTTATTTACGGAAATGTGCATCATGATCACATTTACAAAAGTTAAAATAATCAAGTTTCCTTGATGAAGAGGACACAAAGCAATCACATCAAAATGTCTTAAGGGGCATGCAGGCACACCGGTCCTTTGTCGATCTTGTAATTTACGGACATTCGTTGAATCCAGGGTATAAAAAATGTAACAACTGTGAATATTAATTGAATGATACAATCACAGAAAATTGCTGAATTTTTAAATACCACGCATCTGGTGTACATTGTTGGTTTTTAGGTGCTGGCTGTTTGCAATACTCATATTCATTTGCTGTCAATATGGCTTTAATAGTCAGGTAGGTGTGTGTGTGTGTGTGTGTGTGTGTGTGTGTGTGTGTGTGTGTGTGTGTGTGTGTGCCTGTGTGTGCTTCTTAATTGGCTGTTTGTCAAGTTCTTAAAGGAAGTCCAGTCAACCAGAGGAAGTCGTTAACTTCAGAGCACTGTGTGTGTGTGTGTGTGTGTGTGTGTGTGTGTGTGTGTGTGTGTGTGTGTGTGTGTGTATGTTAGAGAGTGAGAGAGAGAGAGGAGGAAAGAGAGAGTGGACATGTGTCTAAGAATAAAATATTAGGCTGCTGGAAACCTGCTTTTAGATCAGGGAGCTAGTTTATGACCTGGTAGCACAAACAGAAGCACACATACACTTAGTCATACCAATAACCTTCGACACAAATAAATCCAACCCCAAGAGTTTGCATTGCTCACCTCAAAACCATAAAAAACACAAATGATAGGTATCATGCATTTCCTATGGTCAGTAAAGACACATGGGCTCTGTTTATACATGCCCTGTATCCTATATAGTAGCTCATGTCTCGTTTAAGGTCTTATTTGGGACGAACAACCTCCTATCAAACTATCCTATATAAAACTGGACCCATGAATAAACAGAATTTCCTATTTAAAGTAGAATTATTTCATTTTTGTACAGACATCATAGCAAATTAAAAACCAAAACAAAATCAACTACAACTGAACTTCTCTTCATTTTAGCTCATCATTGTACCTGCGCGCCTGGGAAAGTCTAGAATATAAATCCATGGATAAAGGCTACCAATGGATTAACAAAGCAGCGAAAGAATGCATCAGGAAGACCTCTTTTTCTCAAGATCTGTTTCATGCAGCTTGTAAGCATTGCTGGGATCATTAGCTGAATTAGGCCCTTTGACAGTGAGAGTCCTGCTCTGAACTAGTAAGCCATCACTTAGACAAAGGACCAACTGTTCACCTTGCACACGTGCACGCGCATGGGTGGGTGGGTGGGTGTGTGTGTGTGTGTGTGTGTGTACCAAAATAATGAGGTGTTCCCACAGTGCGATGCATAGGGACAGGTTGCGTTATCTACTGTCTTCTAGTCCCTGCTTGTGAGTCAACCTGCTCATTTCATGACTTAGATGACTAGGCCATCAATTAAGTTGGGACAGAACTATGTGCTATGTTTCGAGGCTATGTAAGGAATGCTCTTGTTTCGTTTCTTTCTTTCTGTCTATTTCTATTAAGCCGGTTGGATTTCATGACTCAAGGAGAAACCACAAGTGAACCGTACACAATGCGCAACTGCATACAGTAATTACTCGAAGAGCCATTGCCTTCTACACAAAACCCAGGGTGCATTTCAGCACACCAGTGCCAGGTTAACATTCAGGCTATTCAAGTGCTCATGTTTTGGTTGAAACTTTCAAACGTCCTGTCCGATTTACAATATCACGGACAGGCTCTTATCCAATTTATGAGGTAAATCAAACAAGTCATTAGCCAAGACACTTAAATGTGAACACACGTTCTCATATTTACTGTTGGATATCAGTTTGCATAAGCTCATTGAACTGTGACAATATCTCAAATATGCTGTACATATAAACAATATATGCTAGCTAGGCCTCGGATATGAGCTAATATCCACCATGTAAACACACCAAAGGTTTCTATATACAGACAGAACCCTTCTGAATCCCGACCCATGATAACCAACTATTCCGTTTCTTTAGATCACTTCAGAGCCGGTCGGGGGCATGCCAGGAATGCTGCCTACCTTTCATCGAGCATTTTCAAATCAACCTGCCTCCAAGATGTACACAAGGCTCAGCTTTGGATGAGGGATAAACATATCTTGATGTTATCATGAACCAGGCGTGTGGAATTAAAAACAGGGCTCGTGTTTATCTAAACAGAGGGGGAGTGGCGGTTTTCACGCACACAAATAAGTGCCCTTGGTATCCTAAATCACAAGAAGACGAAGAGGCAAAGAGGAAGGCTATTCTTGTTCAACTGTATTTTTGAGGCCCAATTTGAGATTTTAACCATAAGAGTTAAGGACAGTTTGGAAAAAATTAGGACATTTTAGTCAGTCCTCGATTCTTAAGGGTCTATGTCAGGGTTAAAACTCGGGCTTGGGGTTAATGTTAGAATTAGTTATGGTTAAGTGTAAGGGTTCAGGTTAGTGCTGATGATTAGGGGCTAGGAAATGAGCGAGGATCCTCACAAGTAACAGAAAAACAAATGTATGACAGCAAGAGGAAAAACACTCTTGTTGCCTTTAAGCAATATTTAGTCCTTTCGATCACATCACAAGTCTGCAGAGCGCTACATTGACCAAATCCAGGATAAACTCGAACCTAACGAGTCAATTCAGAGAAACATAAGGTTTCTTTCCCGCAGCATGCCATGTCAATACCCCCGTTTCTAGCACGCACACACAATGTCTGACTTCCTCCGTCATTCCAACATTTAAACAAAGAACAGCTGACATTCAAGGGGTGTCTTTGTGGCACTGCGAGATTAGGTGAGGAGGGAGATAAAATGACTAAGAGGTCCTGCCCTGTACTGTACACACACACACACAGTCTTTCTGTCGCTCTCCAACACACACACACACAAAGTGTTGTCTGATTACAAGGTGCGCGTCTTTGTCCCACGTGCAAACCAATGACAGACAGAAACGCTGGGCTCTCTACGCTGTCGCTACAGCTGTAAGATATTTCTTATAAAAGCGAATGACAGAGAAACACATGGGAATAAAGACCGCTAACAAAACAAAACAAAAAAGAAAGAAAAACTCAACCAACGTACATGACTGCTGCGGTGGTGCCGGGAAGGTTTCTCTCGAGACACTGCCAAATCTCGACTTGATCCGAAGAGGGACGCCAAAAGTAATCTCGTCGATACGGTTTCGTTGCGGTCTATCGGTCGTGTTTCCGGGGGTTATTGACGGAACATCCCTGTTGAATAAACATATCCCAGCTCCTTCTCTCCTTCTCTCCAAGCTAGCAGAGGCACAGGCTCCCGAGCCCAGTCTCGTCCGTCTCTCAAGAGAGGAGGGAATAAAGACCGAGGCGAGGGGGTTAAGTGGAGGACCGGTTCCGATGAGAGAAACCGACACGAGTCCCTCTGTAACCAATCTACCGACCCAGTTAGGAGACTGGAAAAGTGGGTTTCACACACTCGGTAATCACAAACGTATCAAGGTAACCTGCAAACGAGCGGCGCTGGGGGGGGGGGGGGGGTCTCGGAAACCGTTAGCCTACCCGGTCGTACATCTGTCCAGATAGCCGACACGGGGGAAGTGTCATTTAAAAAAAATAAAATTAAAGAATCAGACTGTGAGGAAAAATAGACGCTTTCTTTTGCTTCCGAGCGATAGACGCTTCGCTCATTGAACCGCTAGCAGTGAGTGACTTCTCAACTCTCCCCCCTCCCCCTCCCCCTCCCTTTAGGAAGAGGCGGGGTGAGGGACTCAGCGGGCCAGATTGGTAGATAGCCGAAAACACACACACACGCACACCACGCAGCGACAGCGCTTCAGACACGCTGCTCAACAAAAAAGAGTAAACTCTATAAAGAGCAGCGCATATTTCCGCCTGGCTCCGTTCGTCTCGTTCTGTCAACGGTGGTTGCTACTGGGTAGTGAAAGCACATCGTGGAGGGATAAACACAGTTGGACGAGTTTAGCCTGCTGCACTTTTCATTTGAAGAGGCTGGGAGGCCACAAACGCCACTGTTGTTACTCTGTCTCTGTTTTTTCTCCCCCCACTTCTTTTCTCCCTGTTTTCCTTTCGTACTAACCTCGTCCATCACACCAGGGAAAACTTAGATGATAGTCATCACGGTAAGTGTGTGTGACAAGTGACAAAGCCGGGCCACGCCGAAGTGAATGGCCGGTTACCAGGGCAACCGTGGCTGGGTGATGTCATGCAGTGAGAGTGTCTGCACACAGCTCGTGTGTGTGTGTGTGTGTGTGTGTGTGCCTGTACTTTTGTACTTTTGGTTTGTGAATTATGCTTGCAAGTTTGTTATGTCCAACAGAGAGTTTCTCAAGGAGACAGCATGTAGAGTGTGATTGCCCTATGGAGAAAATGTGTGTGTGTGTGTGTGTGTGTGTGTGTGTGTGTGTGTGTGTGTGTGTGTGTGTGTGTGTGTGTAAGAGAGAGAGAGAGAGAGAGAGAATACACAGAATCAAAGCACACAGCCATTACTATACTTATCTCCTATACCCACCTCTGCTCGCCATATTTTCCTGTATTTCTTCTACAAAAAATTTCAATTCCTCTGCTTTTGTCAGTTACTGAAATTGTCAGTGACTGACTGCATGTGATTCATTTTCACATCAGTAATTGTCACATTTAATATATTTACTGTGTAAGAATCCATAAGACTGTATAAGACTTGATCATAATCTTCTACAACCCCCATCTCTCTCTCTCTCTCACACACACACACACACACACACACACACACACACACACAAAATGACCAGCAGTCGGTTCCCTCCAGGGTTTCTCCTTTCCACACAGCAGGGGCACATTAAGACACTACTATGCTGACATTACTGAAACGTTCTGACCGTAGACCTAGAATGGACAGACATGGTACTTTCTGATGTGGATGGATGGATGGATGGATGGGTGGATGGATGGATTAGCTATAGGCTACACAGAAAAGAAGACCTTAGGTGCGTATACAAGGGAGGCCATAAAGCCTTCAACAACAAGCTGCCCACTGGAATGTCCAATCAAATTATACTTTAGTCATGGTACCAAATGGGTTTCTGAATTTCATGTGCCATGCTTGTGCTTCTTTCCTTGACAACGGCAGGAACAGAATGGCTGTCATTTCATGAGTACCAACCCAAAGAGCATTCATACATGTATACTTGGAAGACCCAATCTATTCATTCTACCTCTGTGGTCTTGACGAAAGAGGAGGATAGTTCATTTCACTGAAGGTGATTTAAAGGTGTCTGAGTCATTGAAACACTAATTTCCCTAAAAAAATTTAAAAAATGTTAAGATCTTTTGTTATTTTAAGACATTTTTCAATTACAAGGCACAATCCTTGAACTACATTAAACAGCTTGAGTTATTAGGAAGATTTGTAAATTTATATTGTGAGTATAGCAACATGACTTTTCGTTGTCAATATCTAATTAGGGAATGCAGTGATCAACAGGCTGTAAAAAGATTTTAGGAAAATGGCTGATCTTGTGGATTACCAAAAACCAAAATACGTGGCAAATACTTTGGGTTTGCTTTTTAATTGCTTTTTCCCCCTCACGTGCCCCAATCAAGACAACCCGTGCACATTTAAGAGTAAGTAGACGACAGTGGATGCTCTGATGACACTGTTACCATCATTGTCCAACCACCAGTTTGAATCTAGCATGCTTGTACGGTGTACTTGTTAACTGTTTAAATGCTACTAATCTAGCTTTTCAGACATATGCAGACACTGGCCCCCTGCTTGGAGAGGCAAGCAGAGGGAAAGAGAGGTCCCTGCCGGCTGACTTGAGGCTTAAAATCAGCAACTACAATAGGATTCAGGTTATATCGCACACACACATCATGATATGCCCTATATTGCCAACATTGGTGAATGGATATAGAGGAAGCGCTGGTATTTGTGTGTGTGTGTGTGTGTGTGTGTGTGTGTGTGTGTGTGTGTGTGTGTGTGTGTGTGTGTGTGTGTGTGTGTGTGTGCATAGAAATAAAAATCAAAAAAAATTCCAGAAGCCTTTTCGGCCCATCAAGAGGCATTTCTGGTGGAAAATGGAGGAGAAATTTTGAACTTAAAGATTATTCCAACTTAACACCTCCCACATATCAACACAGTAACAGACTGGACCAACTCTTTAAACATCTCAGTCTGCCCACAGAGCCTTTTGGAATTGATTGAATTCAACTGAAGTGAGAACTGAATTGAGCTGAAGTGGATTGTGAGAGGCAGGCATGGAGAGAGACACCAACACAGTGTTGGGTTCTTCAAAGCTATATCCTTTCCTTTTTGCCTCTGCGTTTCTTAACCTTTGACCTTTTGTGCAGATGAGACTAGGATGCATCCCCAAAGGGCGTGTGTGTGTGTGCGTGTGTGGCCCAGCATAACCGAATCAAAGCAATACACACATACACATGGTTATCATGAGGTCCAAGGTTAAGTGCCCCACTGGGTATTTCATGCCACAGAGGAAGATCTCTCCCTCTTACTTCCTGTCATGCAACCTATTTTTTACCCTATTTCTTATTTTCTTTTCTCCTGCCTTTTTCCCCTCCTCTCCTCCATTCCTTTCTTGTCCCGTCTTGTAGCAAACCCCGGTTCTGGAGGTACCATAGATGACTGTATGCTACGTTTTCGCTACCATGTCATGAAGATAAATCAACACCTCGCTCCTCTCTCTTTCTACTTCTCCAAGACAGAATATAACAGTTCCGTGAGTATATTTATTAACATCTCATAGCCTCGCTGTTTACACTCCCTATATCATGCCATTTCCTGTTGAGAGACCAGAGAAAAAGAAACACAGAGAAACGTTTTTGTCCAGACACAATCCTTCATATAAAAATGCATGTTTGTCTCATCAACCATAAATGGAGTAAACAGCTTAACAAGAAAGAATGAAAGAAAGAATGGAGGGAAGAAAGAAAAAATGAAATGGCAGATTGGGTGAGAAAGAAGAGAGAAGGAGCTAGAAAGAGAGCGCAGACGGTCCCACAGTGCATTCATATCAAACGCTGCACACCAACAGGACACTGCAAAGCACAGAGACCGAAAACACTGAAACTACTGGGTGTGGGGATGCAGGCAAAGGTTCTGATGGAAAGTAATACCCCAGCCCACCCCCTAAACAGACTGGGGTACTTTTGTCTCCATCTTGAAAATTGAGGGGAAAACACACACACACACAAACACAAAGACTGACCTGGAGTAATGGTTTAAACATATACAGGAGCTGCAACAGCGATGTGGCCTGATCTATTTACCTGATGATCTGTCTCATGTTGGAAACAGGAGCAACCTCCTTCCCTTTCTCCAAACATGCCGAACGCAAGCATCGCTAGAAATAATAAAGCAAGTTAAAAGAATAAGTTGAATAAGAATAAGACCATGACACTTGTGTCATCTAGGCTCTGTGGCTCCTAGTTTATCAGGTGCCTCAATCTCTTCCTATGGAGAAGTCACATTTGACTGCTTGTTAAGTAAAGAGACCAAAAATTATATATATATATATATATATATATATATATATATATATATATATATATATATATATATAAAACGTTTTTTCCGAAACCGTCAATGGTGTTGAGTGCTCGACTAATGAGAAGCGGAATATCAACACGGATACAGGAAAAAAGATTTTAATGCATAGCAGTACAGGCCTGTTTCGTGCATCTCGTACTCATCAGCACACACACACACACACACACACACACACACACACACACACACATATATATATATATATATATATATATATATATATAAAGATAGATGTAGGAAAAAACTTTAATACATAGCAGTTATGTATTGCATTTTTTAAATATTTTTATATTTTTAATATTAAAATCAAAATATTTTTAATATTTTAATATCTTGATATAATATATATTTGTTGAACACTTTTATCAACACCATTGAGGGTTTCCAAAAGAAAAAACTAAAAAAAACCGACTCTATATCCATCCATCCATCCATTTTCCGAACCGCTTATCCTGCTCTCAGGGTCACGGGGGGTGCTGGAGCCTATCCCAGCAGTCATTGGGTGGCAGGCAGGGAGACACCCTGGACAGGCCGCCAGACTTTCACACAGGGCCGACGTACGCACACACACCCACACATATTCATACCTAGGGACAATTTAGTATGGCCGATTCACCTGACCTACATGTCTTTGGCCTGTGGGAGGAAACAGGAGCTCCCAGAGGAAACCCATGCAGACACGGGGAGAACATGCAAACTCCACACAGGACGCCCCGGAACCACCCCCAAGGCTGTCCTGTCTCATAAAGAATTTACTTGACTAACTGGTGTGTGTGTGTATATATATATATATATATATATATATATATACACACACTCACTGGCCACTTTATTAGGTACACCTTGCTAGTACCGGGTTGGACCCCCTTTTGCCTTCAGAACTGCCTTAATCCTTCGTGGCATAGATTCAACAAGGTACTGGAAACATTCCTCAGAGAGTTTGAGCCATATTGACATGATAGCATCACGCAGTTGCTGCAGATTTGTCGGCTGCACATTCATGATGCGAATCTCCCGGTCCACCACATCCCAAAGGTGCTCTATTGGATTGAGATCTGGTGACTGTGGAGGCCATTTGAGTACAGTGAACTCATTGTCATGTTCAAGAAACCAGTCTGAGATGATTCGAGCTTTATGACATGGCGTGTTATCCTGCTGGAGGTAGCCATCAGAAGATGGGAACACTGTGGTCATAAAGGGATGGACATGGTCAGCAACAATGCTCAGGTAGGCTGTGGCGTTGACACGATGCTCAATTGGTACTAAGGGGCCCAAAGTGTGCCAAGAAAATATCCCCCACACCATTACACCACCACCACCAGCCTGAACCATTGATACAAGGCAGGATGGATCCATGCTTTCATGTTGTTGACGCCAAATTCTGACCCTACCATCCAAATGTCGCAGCAGAAATCGAGACTCATCAGACCAGGCAACGTTTCTCCAATCTTCTATTGTCCAATTTTGGTGAGCCTGTGCGAATTGTAGCCTTAGTTTCCTGTTCTTAGCTGACAGGAGTGGCACCCGGTGTGGTCTTCTGCTGCTGTAGCCCATCTGCCTCAAGGTTCGACGTGTTGTGCGTTCAGAGATGCTCTTCTGCATACCTCGGTTGTAATGAGTGGTTATTTGAGTTACTGTTGCCTTTCTATCAGCTCGAACCAGTCTGGCCATTCTCCTCTGACCTCTGGCATCAACAAGGCATTTTCGCCCACAGAACTGCCGCTCACTGGATATTTTCTCTTTTTCGGACCATTCGCTGTAAACCCTAGAGATGGTTGTGCGTGAAAATCCCAGTAGATCAGCAGTTTCTGAAATACTCAGACCAGCCCGTCTGGCACCAACAACCATGCCACGTTTAAAGTCACTTAAATCACCTTTCTTCCCCATTCTGATGCTCGGTTTGAACTGCAGCAGATCGTCTTGACCATGTCTACATGCCTAAATGCATTGAGTTAATGCCATGTGATTGGCTGATTAGAAATTTGCGTTAACGAGCAGTTGGACAGGTGTGCCTAATAAAGTGGCCGGTGAGTGTATATATATATATATATATATATATATATATATACATACATACACACACACACACACACACACTATATAGACAAAAGTATTGGGACATCTGGCCACTACACCTACAGCAGCTTTAATGACATCCCATTCTAAATCCATAGGCATTAATATGGAGTTGGTCCCCCCTTTGCAGCTATAACAGCTTCCACTCTTCTGGGAAGACTTTCCACAAGATTTTGGAGCGTGTCTGTGGGAATTTTTGCGCATTCATCCAGAAGAGCATTTGTGAGGTCAGGCACTGATGTTGGACTAGAAGACCTGGCTCGCAGTCTCCATTCTAGTTCATCCCAAAGGTGTTCAACCGGGTTGAGGTCAGGGCTCTGTGCGGACCAGTCAAGTTCTTCCACACCAAACTTACCCAACCATGTGTTATTGAACCTTGCTTTGCGCACTGGGGCACAATCATGCTGGAACAGAAAAGGGCCCTCCCCAAACTGTTCCCACAAAGTTGGAAGCATAGAACTGTCCAAAATGTCTTGGCATACTGAAGCATTAACATTTCCCTTTACTGGAACTAAGGGGCCTAGCCCAACCCCTGAAAAACAACCCCATACCATTATCCCTCCTCCACCAAACTTTACAGCTGGCACAATGCAGTCAGGCAGGTAAAGTTCTCCTGGCATCCGCCAAACCCAGACAGAGAAGCGTGATTCAACACTTCACAGAATACATTTCCACTGCTCCAGAGTCCAGTGGAAGCGCGGTCCTATAGCGAGTGAATGGCCAATACTTTTGTCCATATAGTGTATGTATATATATATAAAACCCAGCCACTGAGGATGCACAAGTCAGTGCATTCTTAGTGCCGGTACCAAGCCCAGATAAATGGAGAGGGTTGCGTCAGGAAGGGCATCCGGCGTAAATTCTCTGCCAAATCAAATATACTGATCATAAATAAGATTTCCATAACGGATTGGTCGAGGCCTGGGTTACCAACAACTGTCACCGGTACTGTTAACCAGCAGGATGCTGGTGGAAACTATGCTACTGTTGGGCGAAGGAGAAGGAGAGGGGGAAGGCATGTCCAGAGGCAGCGAGAGAGGAGGAAGGGTAGGAGTGTGTAAGGTGAGAGTCAGAACTTTGAATGTTGGTACTGTGACTGGTAAAGGCAGAGAGCTAGCTGATATGATGGAAAGAAAAAAGAGAGGCATACTGTGTGTGCAACAGACCAGGTGGAAGGGGAGTAAGGCCAGGAGTATCAGAGGTGGGTTCAAACTCTTCTACCATGGTGTGAATGGGAGGAGAAATGGGGTAGGGGTAATTCTGAAGGAAGAGTATGTCAAGAGTGTGCTGGAAGTGAAGAGTGTCAGACAGAGTGATGAGTATGAAGCTGGAAATCGAAGGTGTATTGCTGAATGTTATCAGCGCATATGCCCCGCAAGTTGGGTGTAAGATGGAAGAGAAAGAAGAATTCTGGAGTGAGTTGGGTGACGTGGTGGAGAGGGTACCCAAGGAGGAGAGAGTGGTGATTGGAGTGGACTTCAATGGACATGTTGATGAAGGGAACAGAGCTGATGAGGAGGTGATGGGTAGGTATGGTGTCAAGGAGAGAAATGTGGAAGGTTTTGCAAAAAGGATGGAAATGGTTGTGGTGAAAACATATTTCAAGAAGAGGGAGGAACACAGGGTGATGTATAAGAGTGGAGGAAAGTGCACACAGGTGGACTATAGCTTATGTAGAAGGTGCGATCTGAAAGGGTTTGGAGACTGCAAGGTGGTGACAGGGGAGAATGTAGCTAGGCAGCATCAGATGGTGGTCTGTAGGATGACCTTGGAGACCAAGAAAAGGAAGCAAGTGAAGGCAGAGCCGAAGATCAAATGGTGGAAGTTGAAGAAGGAAGACTGTTGTGTGGAGTTCAGGGAGGAGTTAAGACAGGCACTGGGTGGTAGTGAAGAGTTGCCGGATGGCTGGGCAAGCACTGCAGAAATAGTGAGGGAGACAGCTAGGAAGGTACTTGGTGTGTCAACAGAACAGAGGAAGGAAGACAAGGAGACTTGGTGGTGGAATGAGGAAGTACAGCAAATTATACAGAAGAAGAGGTTGGCAAAGAAGACGTGGGATAGTCAGAGAGATGAAGAAAGTAGACAGGAGTACAAGGTGATGCAGTGTAAAGTGAAGAGAGAGGTGGCGAAGGCAAAGGAAAAGGCGTATGGTGAGTTGTATGACAGGTTAGACACTAAGGAAGGAGAAAAGGACTTGTACGAACTGGCTAAACAGAGGGACCGAGATGGGAAGGATATGCAGCATGTTAGGGCGATCAAGGATAGAGATGGAAATGTGCTGACAAGCAAAAAGAGTGTGCTGAGAAGGTGGAAGTACTTTGAGGGGCTGATGAATGAAGAAAATGAGAGAGAGAGAGAGAGAGAGAGAGAGAGAGAGAGAGAGAGAGAGAGAGAGAGAGAGAGAGAGAGAGAGAGAGAGAGAGAGAGAGAGAGAGAGAGAGAGAGAGAGAGAGAGAGAGAGAAGGTTGGATGATGTGGAGATGGTGAATCAGGAAATGCAGTGGATTAGCAAGGAGAAAGTGAGGGCAGCTATGAAGAGGATGAAGAGTGGAAAGGCAGTTGGTCCTGATGACATACCTGTGAAGGCATGGAGGTGTTTAGGAGAGATGGCAGTGGGGTTTTTAACTAGATTGTTTAACACAATCTTGGAAAGTGAGAGGATGCCTGAGGAGTGGAGAAGAAGCATACTTGTATCGATTTTCAAGAACAAGGGCGATGTGCAGAACTGTAGCAACTACAGAGGTATAAAGTTGATCAGCCACAGCATGAAGATTTGGGAAAGAGTAATAGAAGCTAGGTTCAGAGGAGAGGTGATCATTAGCGAGCAGCAGTATAGTTTCACGCCACGAAAGAGCACCACAGATGCGATGTTTGCTTTGAGAATGTTGATTGAGAAGTACAGAGAAGGCCAGAAGGTGTTACATTGTGTCTGTAGATTTAGAGAAAGCATACAACAGGGTGCCGAGAGAGGAGGTGTGGTATTGTATGAGGAAGTTGGGAGTTGCAGAGAAGTATGTAGGAGTGGTACAGGATATGTATGAGGGAAGTGTGACAGTGGTGAGGTGTGCGGTTGGAATGACAGATGGGTTCAAGGTGGAGGTGGGATTACATCAAGGATCAGCTCTGAGCCCTTTCTTGTTTGCAATGCTGATGGACAGGTTGACAGACAAGATCAGCCAGGAGTCTCCGTGGACTATGATGTTTGCGGATGACATTGTGATCTGTAGCAAGAGTAGGTTGCAAGTTGAGGAGAGCCTGGAGAGGTGGAGGTATGCACTGGAGAGAAGAGGAATGAAAGTCAGTAGGAGCAAGACAGAATACATATGCGTCAATGAGAGAGAGGACAGTGGAATGGTCAGGATGCAAGGAGTAGAGGTGACGAAGGCATATGAGTTTAAATACTTGGGGTCAACTGTCCAAAGTAACGGGGAGTGCAGTAGAGAGGTGAAGAAGAGAGTGGAGGTAGGGTGGAGTGGGTGGAGAAGAGTGTCAGGAATGATTTGCGACAGAAGGGTACCAGCAAGAGTTAAAGGGAAGGTTTACAAGATGGTTGTGAGACCAGCTATGTTATATGGTTTGGAGACAGTGGCACTGATGAAAAGACAGGAGGCAGAGCTGATTTTCATTGGGAGTGACGAAGAAGGACAGGATTAGGAATGATTATATTAGAGGGACCGCTCAAGTTGGACGGTTTGGAGACAAGACAAAAAAGCAAGATTGACATGGCTTGGACATGTGTGGAGGAGAGATGCTGGGTATATCGGGAGAAGGATGCTGAATATGGAGCTGCCAGGGAAGAGGAAAAGAGGAAGGTCAAAGAGGAGGTTTATGGATGTGGTGAGGGAAGACGTGCAGGTGGCTGGTGTGACAGAGGAAGATGCAGAAGACAGGAAGAAATGGAAACGGATGATCCGCTGTGGCGACCCCTAAAGGCAGCAGCCAAAAGTAGTAGTAGTTATATATATATATATATATATATATATATATATATATATATATATATATATATTGCTCACTCTTTCTTGTTTGGATGGAAGTGCTTAACGGCAAAACGTAAATTTGTTTCATTATAAAATGCCAGAAGAAGAAGAAAGCCACACTATTTTCTCATTGTACCTTACAACGAAATGTATTCTTACAAAGAATTTTTCTTCTGCATTTAAACCATCCCATTGTATAGGAGCTGTGGCCAGCTGCAGCACCCGGGGACCAACTCCAGTTCTTCTTTCCATTGCCTTGATCAGGGACACAAACAGGAGTATTAACCCTATGCATGTCTTTTTTATATATATATGTTTTTTGGCATTTACAATTTTAGTATATACAAGTCGCATATTGAATAATTTAACACAATAAACCCCTCACCTGACATTCCCAGAGCCCCAGAAATAATGAAAGTACATACAACTAAATCAAAGACAAAAAAATGATAAAAATAAATAATCAGCATTGTTCACCGATACACAACAAAAACTCTTGGTTTACAGTCTATACTAGCTGGGTCTTTCCTGACTCGAGTCAAGAGGCATCCCAGTCTGTTATACTGGTTGAAGTGTCAAAGTAAGTCAGAAAAGGCATCCAGACTTTCTTGAACTTGTCCCTATTACCCCTTAAGGTAAATTTTCTCTTTTCTAACTTGAGATTATACATAATACTAGAAGAACCCCGCTACAATGTAGCGGTTTGGTTATCCACCCATCTAAATCTCCCTTCTCTTCATCCTGCCAGCTAACCACCTTCCCCCTGCCCCTAAACCCCCCCCACTCCAACTCCCTCCCCCCAAATGCTCAGATTCCTCTGAAATGCCGAGAAAAGTGGTTTTTAGCCATTTTTAGAAAATGCATATTTTGCATAATTATTATAATTATGTTAATTTTCTGCTATTTTTCTGGTCCTCTCTGGAACAATACCTACCACCTCCAAAAAAAATGAGGATCATAAGTGCCTTTTTGCAAAAATGCATTTATTTTGCATAATGCCGAAACATTTCCAAGTCCCAGAAAAAAAAATGTATAGGTGAAAAAAATCAAAGATGCTCAGAATCATCTGAAATGCCGAGAAAAGTGGTTTTTAAGCAATTTTTTAGAAAAATGCATATTTTGCATATTTATGCATAATTAATTATACATAATTTTAATGTTCCGCTATTTTTTATAGGTGCCCCCGATCATCCCCAATAACCTCCAAAAAGAATCAAGGCCCCAAGTGCTTTAGTTTGGCCGTTTATAGACTCTCACACAGACACACACCACACACCAGACACACTGTGAAAATACAGGAGTAGACTAGAAGAACCCCGCTACAATGTAGCGGTTTGGTTATCCACCCGTCTAAATCTCCCTCCTCTTCATCCTGCCAGCTAACCGCCTTCCCCCTGCCCCTAAACCCCCCCCCACTCCAACTCCCTTCCCCCAAATGCTCAGAATCATCTGAAATGCCGAGAAAAGTGGTTTTTAGCCATTTTTAGAAAATGCATATTTTGCATAATTATCATAATTATATTTGAATTTTCTGCTATTTTTCTGGTCCTCTCTGGAACAATACCTACCACCTCCAAAAAAATGAGGATCATAAGTGCATTTTTGCAAAAATGCATGTATTTTGCATAATGCCAAAACATTTCTTAAGTCCCAGAAAAAATATTTTATGTCGGTGAAAAAAATCAAAGATGCTCAGAATCATCTGAAATGCCGAGAAAAGTGGTTTTTAGCCATTTTTAGAAAAATTCATATTTTGCATATTTATGCATAATTATGCATAATTTTAATTTTCTGGGATTTTTCCCTTACTCTCTGAGACAATACCTACCACCTCCAAAAAGAATTAGGATCATAAATGCTTTAGTTTTCGGTCCCGCTATCTACACTAACACCACACACACACACATTACAAAAATATATGAGTAGACTAGAAGAACCCCACTTCAATGTAGCGGTTTGGTTATCCACCCGTCTAAATCTCCCTCCTCTTCATCCTGCCAGCTAACCGCCTTCCCCCTGCCCCTAACCCCCCCCCCCCCACTCCAACTCCCTCCCCCCAAATGCTCAGAATCATCTGAAATGCCGAGAAAAGTGGTTTTTAGCCATTTTTAGAAAAATGCATATTTTGCATATTTATGCATAATTATGCATAATTTTAATTAATGTTCTGCTATTTTTTATAGGTGCCCCTGATCATCCCCAATAACCTCCAAAAAGAATCAAGGCCCCAAGTGCTTTAGTTTGGCCGTTTATAGACTCTCACACAGACACACACCACACACCAGACACACATTGTGAAAATACAGGTGTCACAGCCTCTCGCCCTTGACATCAAAGCGATCGCCCTTGACACCTGCTACGCCAGCTGACACCTGCTACACCAGCTGACACCTGCTGACCCCCCCTTCACCCCGGCAATCGCCCTCACCCTTAAAAGGCCTCCACTATGGACCAGTCTTCGCTGGAACGTCGCCATTCATGGACTTCTGCCTGCCTGCCTACCTGCCACAGAGCCACCTCCTGCTCTACCCCCGAGATCGATCACTTCAATAAAGACTGGATTCTTCCCTCACCTGGTTGTCCCATCTGCTTTTGGGTTCCTTCCCGATACGTGACAACAGGAGTAGATCCCTGATCCATCTGACATGGGATGGGGGTCTTGAGCTCTTCCAATTCAAGAGTATTAGGTGCCAAGCTAGTAATGCAGTAAAGACCAACAATTTATACATGTTTGATGGCCAGTCACAGTCTTCCGGTCTCACACCAAGCACGGCAATTAAAGGATGCGGATTAATAGTTGTACTAGAAATTTCGCTTAAGGATTTAAATATTGCTGACCAAAGATCAAGGCATGTCCCGAACATATGCAACAAGGTAGCAGGTGCATGTTTACATCTGTCACAAGTGGGTCGATGTTGGGGTAAATTTTGGCCAATTTGGCTTTGGTAAGGTGGACACGGTCAAGTCAAGGCAAGTCAATTTTACTTTTATAGCCCAATATCATAAATTACGAATTTGCCTCAGTGGGCTTTACAGCAACACAACAACAACAACACGGTGAACAATCTTAAATTAAATGAGCTCAAATCTACTGCATGAAGATGAAGAGTGTACCTAATCCAAAACTGCATCCCACAGATCATCAGGAAGAGGAGTACCAAAATCCTGCTCCCAAAGATTTCTAAGGCTAGCCATTGGCTGAGGACTTATAGTGGTTAGTTTCTTATATATCCTTGTGATGGCGCCCTTGAGACAAGTCTCTGTGGCTCAGTGTATCGATTGATGTTGTCAGAGGTATCTCACGGAAAGAATCGAAACCCTTCTGAACAAAATGCCTAATCTGTAAATAGCGGTAGAAGTGGGAGTGGGGTAGGTTACTTTTTTTTTACCAATTGAATGAATGAAGCAAATATCCAATCAAAATATAAATCCTTCATTAATCAAATTCCACTCCCACGCCATGCTTGAAAAGCCATATCTAACTTCGCAGGGTTAAAGAGACGATTTGACATAATGGGTGTCATTAAGGAGGCTTTTTGCAGACCAAATGTTTTCCTAACTTGAGTCCAAATTCTGATTGTATGAGCTGTAAACAGATTTTTGTGTGATGTGCCAATTACCATTGGTAGTGGGGAAGTGACTAAGGAATGAATAGCAAGATCATGGGATTCTATCTTTGCCCACTCAGGTGTGTGCTCAAGCGAGCTGCTTTGAACATGCATGACAACCTTCTGGATAGTACTAGCCCAATAGTAGCAAATAAGATTGGGCATAGCCATCCCTCCCAGTGCTTTGGGACGTTGTAAGAAGTCCTTACATATCTGGGGCTGTCTGCCACCCCAGATAAAGTTAGAGAACATCCTGCCAAGAAAGCTAAACTATTTCTTCGGAACGAATATAGGAATGTTCTGAAAAAGATACAGGAACTAAGGGACAATATTCATTTTAAGCAACCTAATGTGCCCAGCCATTGACAATGGTAATGTGTGCCAGCACTCCATATCTTGTTTGCATTTGTCAATTAAAGGGGAGAAGTTTAGTTTGTGTAAAAGCTGAAAGGAGCGAGGAACCATAATCCCTAAATATTTAAAATTTGAGGTCACTCTCCTGAAGGGGAACATAAAGGCAGGGATACCAAGGGCCGTAGGGCTCAAAGGGAAAACTTTGCTTTTTTTTCTTTTCTTTTTTTTTTTGCATGTTCAACTTGTATCCGGAGAGATTCCCAAATTGTTCCAGCTTAGATAGGATAGAGGGAAGAGACAATGCAGGGTTGGTGATATGTAAGAGAAGGTCATCAGCGTACAGTGACACCTTATGTACCGTATCACCTCGGATCATCCCTTCAAAGGAGCCACACTGTCGTAAGGAAGCCGTAAGTGGCTCGGTCACTAATGAAAAAGCAACGGGGAGAGTGGACAACCCTATCTTGTTCCCCTATACAGAGGGAAATATCTTGATTGTACCTCGTTAGTTCAAATCGATGCTAAGGGGTCATTATATAATAATTTAACCCAAGAAATAAAGTTGGGTCCAAAGACGAATCTTGAAAGTGCGTCGAATAGGAAACCCCATTAAACCCAATCAAAAGCCTTCTCCGCGTCTAAGGCAACTACAACTTCAGGTGAAGCAGATTTTGACTGGGTGCATATCATATCAAAAAGCCTATGAGTATTACCGAAGGAGTGCCTACCCTGAATAAATCCTTATCCATCAGGTGAAACAAGGGCTGGGAGAACCCCTTCAAGGCATTTGGCTAAACATTTCGCAATAATTTTTAAACCCACATTAACATTAAGGAGACAGATTGGACGATAGGATTCACAGCACAGAGGATCTTTATCTTTTTTGGGGATGAGACATATTAAGGCTTGCTTCAGTGTTTGTGGTAGCTGACCATCTGAGAGGGATTGATTATACATCTTCAGGAGTAATGGGGAGAGTTCATTTGAGAACTTCTTAAAAAATTCCACTGGGAACCCATCTGGCCCAGATGTTTTCCCCGACTGCATACACTTGATGGCTTCCCGAACCTCTTCCACCGTCAAACTGATATCAAGGTTGGACTTCTCTGCATCTCTAAGTGTAGGTAAATTCGATCCTTGAAAAAAAGGAATCTGCCTCATCAGGACCGTTATTACACTCGGGTGTATATAGTTTACCATAATACTCAGCAAATGTGCCATTAATTTGTTTATGGTCTGTAACCGTGGAACCTGAAGTGGTCTGTATTTGTGTAATTTGATGCAACACATATGCCTGGCGTGCCTGGCGAGCCAAGAGTCTGTCTGTTTTGTCCCCAAATTCATAGGTAATGTATTTAGCCCTTGAAAGAAGATGCTCAGCCTTAGCTGTTGAAGCTAAGTCAAATTCTGTCTGAAGACGGATCCTCTTTTGGTAAAGGTCTGGGGTAGGTGAAGTAGCATATTATGCATCCAGTTGGATTATGTTATCACTGAGGTCCTTTAGTTTGAAATATTTTCTTTTTTATTATGTGAGGTGAAATTAATAATTTGGCCATGCAGGTAGGCTTTCAGTTTCCCAGAGAGTCCCATGGGAGATAGATGGCGTAGCATTTGTTTCAATAAAAAAAACGTAATCTTGGTACCTAACAAATTTAGAGTCTGAGAGTAGAAGAGAGTTCAGACATGGGTTGTTCAGGGAAAGACAATTCAAAGGAAAGGGGGGCATGATCAGAAATGACAATACTATGATACTTAATGTGGTCAGTGATGGGTATAAGCCGAGTGTCAAGAAAAAAATAATCAATTCGGGAATAGGTGTGGTGCACCAGCGAGAAAAAAGAAAATGCTCTTCTGGTTGGGAAACTAAACCTCCAGGGGTCAAATAACCCATATTGTTCAACAATGCAATTATTAATTACTTTGGCTGTCTTGGACAGTGGTAGTGGTCTGGTGGCAGAGCAATCTAACATGGGATTGAGGACCCAATTAAAGTCTCCACCAATAATTACAAAATGGTTGTCCACATCAGGTAGAGCCGAGAAAAATTTAAATAAAGTAATAAAAGCATAGTCGTCCCAATTAGGTTTGCCAGGATTACGGGTTTGTTTTTAAAGTTTGCCAGTAACTAACTAACTCACATATCTACAATTCGGGTCAGCTACAACTTTTCCAGTTTCAAATGAAATTTCTTTGTGTATAATTATAGCAGTTTCCCTGGCCCTTGAATTAAATTTCGAATGAAAAACCTTCCCTTTTCCAGATTTTGTTGACATCAGCATTACAAAGATGTGTTTCTTGAAGAAACGATATACGCACGTTTAACTGACAGAGGCGAGCTAGTACTGTTTCTTTTCACTTGGTTGTTTAGGCCCTTCACATTCCAAGAATTTCAGATTAAGCTTTCAATTCCTAACGTTATTCATTAATGAGGGTAGTGGAACTACATAGATTGGTTATATCCAGGGAAGGAAAAGCCTTTTGCTCAATGAGAAATTGATGTAGGTGAAGATGGTTGAAGTTGTAATGGTGAACTTTACAAAATACAAAGCAAAAAACTATGAAAAGATAAACAAAATTCAGACAAGAGGATACCCCCCATAGCACTTACCCAAACTAAGTGCTAGAAAGCCCCACATAGTACACAACCGCTTAAGGTGTCATATACCTAACACTCTTGCATCTTGGCACTCCTCACTAAATACCAGAAATTGAGGTGTAAACTTATATCGTCGGAAAAAATAAAGAACAGAACACCCAGCCTTCGCTGTTAGTGGCAGCCTTCAAACATAGGAGCGAGTGAGAATTAATATATATCTAAGACTGGATCATGTCATTGGTAACAGTCTGGCATGTTCAATAGCCTCTTGTTTGACATGCTGAATATTGACTGGTGTTTGACTGAAGTTTGCACCTTTTTTTGCACACATTCTTTGTGATAGTGCGACTTTTCGTGGCGGTCCAGGAGGCTTAGGCACTTTTTCCAGTTGTTAATTCCCGACTTTACAAAGCCATCATCCCCACACTTTGAGAAAGTTACAAGCTGCTTAACAGCAGCAAATCTACATATTTCACAGAAGGCTCACTTAGGGGTTTTGCTTAGAATTATCCACTGTCTAGTTTTATACCATTCTGCATTGAAGTATCTTTCCCTTTGGCCAAACAGCCTAGCAGTCAATAATTAGCTGTGCAGCTTTACCCGTCTCTATGTCCTGACAACCAACAATCCTCCACGCAGTCTGCACTAGCACTGGCCTGTTTCGGTTCTATGCTGGCAGTTTCAACAGTCTCAGCAGTCCCGGTCCTGGAGCTGCTGCTTCGGGGTTCTGGTTGCGCTGGCTCTCGACTTGGGGGGCCAGGCTCCAATGGGGTTGTGGACGGCGGGGGTGTAACATTACTGTTAAAGTTTAGTTTCGTTTGGCTGTATTTTACTTTCTTATTCACTGGTTCTTCTGACATTTTTGCAGAAGCATGTGTTCGCAATATTGATAGCTAGCTGAACTGACGTTAGCTAAGTTAACGGCTCAAACAGACAAAGAATGCAAACACACATTTGATTGGTTACTATGTAGGCTACAATTTGTGTTGCAATCTACCCTTTGATTGGATTAAAATTGTGAATATTCTTCCTGATTTATGTCTGCGTGCTTTATTTGACCTAATTTCTTAGAGTGGACGGGAATGAGTGACACGTCTTTTTACCGTAAGTGTTGCAATATAGGGGCATTAGCGGGGATACAGGGATTCCTGACTTCAGCGCCCCTGACACACACACACACACAGACACACACAGACACACACAGACACACACACACACACACACACACACACACACACACACACACACACACACACACACACACACACACACACACACAGATCACGCAGTTCACATGCAAACAAAGGTGGACAAATACATACACACACACAGCACAAATGGGACTGAAGTAGAATAGAAAATTGCTGTTGCCCCACCCTGCCACAATGACTAATGAATAATGCTGAGTATTTCAACCAAAAATGGTATAATACAGCAGCCTTGTCTCATATTTATTATTTTAGATAGCATCAGACTGAATCATTGCAAGGTCAGAAAAAGTCATATTGCCTTTGTCTTGTAAGCCCAAATGGGTGCTCAGCTAACTCCTCCAACTACCTGCAGTTTAACTCTGCTTTATTTCTGACTTGCTTCTGTCATTCAGGTCTATGAATTGATGGTCTTCTGGGGCTCCTCGACTCTGATTGGGTTCCTCAGTAATTAGTTTCTATAACTGGTGACAAGGGAAGTGTGGGTGACAGTAAGGGTGACAATGTGGGACCACTTCCACCGTCTACCTACAAGAGAGCTTACGGGACACTGAGCAATGGGAAAAAGATGAATAATCCAGCAGTCAGTACATGCTCAGAGACCCTGCTAAGTAGTCTAACATGTCTTAGCTGCGTTTATGCGGCCGAGGGTTTTGATTCGTTGAGAGTTTAAATTCTGGTGGTTGAAGGGAATTTGAGGACGGTCTTTCGGCGTTGTTTTGGCTTTGCTGTTTATGGTCATTTTGGATAGATGAGAGAAACGTGATGAGAATGGTTTATACAACAGCACCAGGCACTCTCCGGAAAAAGAGTGCGTAATCTGCTGTTTTTGGGATGCCAAGCTGAGGTTTTTTGTTGATAAATGTCAAAACTAAGTGTCTCGAACAGGGGTGGACAGGGCTGTCATTGATATAGTGTTAGTTGGTGATGCTGTTCGGTATATTTGTTCAGTACAAGTGAGGTGCAAGTACAAGTACAAGTACAAGTGAGTATAAGTGAGGGCAGCACAGTGGCACAGTGGTTAGCACGGTCGACTCACAGCAAGAAGGTCCTGGGTTTGAGTCCCGAGGTCATCCAACATTGGGGGTCATCCTGGGTCATCCTCTGTGTGGAGTTTGCATGTTCTCCCCATGTCTGCGTGGGATTCCTCCGCATGCTCCAGTTTCCTCCCACAGTCCAAAGATATGTAGGTCAGGTGAATCGGCCATACTAAATTGTCCTTAGGTGTGAATGTGTGGGCCCTGTGATGGACTGGCGGCCTGTCCAGGGTGTCTCCCCGCCTGCTGCCCAATGACTGCTGGGATAGGTTCCAGCGTCCTGCAACCTGACTTTGACAAGCGGCTTGGATAATGGATGGATGGATGGAAGTGAGGTGTAGGCTCTGTAATAGGGCATGCTTAATCAATACGAGTACGGGAGGCAAAAGCAGTTAATGTTTGTCATCGAAGTAAGACATTTGTGTGTGTTTGCTTTAATTTTAACTAAAAATCCATATCTAGCCAGGTAACCTATACATGGTTGTCTGTATAAGCCTGCAACTGATTTTCATATGGTCTACCCAAATGCATTTTATGGGTTAAAAAAACAAGGCAGCAAAGGAGAAGCTTTAATCGACCAGCTAGAGCTCGATGTCAATGCTTTCTCTCTCTGTCCACTTTTCTGAGCTCCCCGTGCTTATCTTTCCCCCGACTGAGCTTATCTGACTGCAACCCTTGGCCTGGTTCACCAACTGTGAGTGAGAAAAACGGTGGGAGCAAAGTGTATACGTCAACTGTAGTCACGTTATGACAGCCGGAAAAGAGAGAATTTGAAAACAGAGTTGACTGCGATATTTTTGTCCGTGGCTGTTCTGTCTCTCCCCCGGCTTGCTAGTAACACCAGGTTTCATGTCTAAAAGCTCAAGGAGGGGCACTGTGGAAAAAATAGCTGCGATTGTGTGAGACTGTCATAAGATAGCACCTTGGCCTTTAGCTGCAAGAGGTTTTACCAACCTATTTTTGTGCCACCATCACTGTAGCTCTCGACTGGGGGAACATTAGATATACCCTGTTGGAGCCATATAGGTTTAATGTTTGCAGAATTCAGTTTGCCATAAGGTATAAGTCACTGCGCTACTAACGTTTTCGCATTTAATTAACAGTTGCGTGTCACACTGAATGCAAACCCAAGACAGGATAAACTTTTAACTCTTACCATCACAGCTATGATGAGTTAAGAGTTTTAGCCCAGCTCTGGTGTAATAACCTGTTACTAGAATTTTGTCAAAGTATATTTTGATAAAGAAGGCAACATTGCTGTCTGCTTCAGCTCTCTGTGTTTCCACACAACAGCTGCTGGACAGTCCCTGGGCCTCCGGCCTCATCCTGCCCACCGCCGAAGCCAAGATTACACACTCAGACCACCCTTTACAATCCTTACTTGCTGGTTCACAGAAATACCCATGCCTACAGCTGTGTGTTTAGCCTGCTGTCAGTGGATGATGCTCCTGAGGATGCCACTGAAACAGGCTCCTCACTCAACTGCCGCTGAGAAGGAATGAGAGATCCAATAAAACAGTAACGACAGTCAAGTTTTTCATGAATTGTCTTGGAGAATTATTGAACAGAGTCAGGAAGTCGGGTCAAAGCCCCAGTGCAGTGGCGCCCCCAGAAATGTTTCATAGGGGTGGCCAAATGGGGCCACAGAAAATCTTGGGGTAGCACACCAAAACCAAAAGCCATGACTGAATTTCGGGAATTCTATGATGCTGTTGTAGTATACTGTATAGCCTAGTGGAAAACTGTCAATATGAGAGTTAAGAAAAATATACATTATTGATTTAAATGAACAGCACCTAATGCAAAATATCCGATAGAAGCATATTCTGCATATGCGACTCGTGGCTGGGGGGGCCAGCGGGGGGGCCAGGGATAGTATCAGGGTGGCCGTGGCCACCCCTTGGGGGCGCCACTGCCCCAGTGACACAAGTAGACATTCAATCAAGGGTGAGGGACTCATCTGAGAAAAGCTAGCATAGTATGTCCCCATGTTATTGGCCTCACCAATTACTCGACCATGATTTCCACATTTTCTTGCAATCATACATTTTTACGGTTAATTTTTCAGCCAAAGCGATGTTACTGAATGACAACACCCCCAGACTGCCCCCAGAAGAAAGAGACCCTGCCCTTTCCTCATCACTAACCATCCCCTTGCCCCTGCCCTACTGGTTACCTGCCCTCTGCCTCCATCTGCTGGACACACACGTAGTGACACAGTCACCTTTCCAGAGAGGGAGTGCGGATAAAACCTGAAAATATTGCTTCTGAAATTTGGCTACATGGGCCATAATATTGCCCCCTAAGGGGAAAGTCTCTTACAATGTAGTAATTATTGACAGTTCCCACGTTGAACTGATGATTTACCATCTAGGAACTGTGCAGCTGAGGCCACTTCAAACACCCCCAGCACAGAGATATTCCCACGGTGGAGCTTATTCCCCAGTCTATATAAAGGGACGGACGGATGACACAGGTCATGAAAAATTCCTGATTATCACAAAGGTCCCATCTGCTGTGCAGCACTGGAACAGAAAAGACGGCAAACTGCTTTTGGTACTACAGGATTGTAGGGGGCTTATCAAACTAAGACTAGAGAGATGGAGCCATGGGAGTGAATGTCAGACAAACAGTCACACATACAGATTGATGAAGTCAGTGTATGGTGAACTAAATGAAGTATTCTGAGACACTGATTCAGTGTGATAGTTTAATGAAATACTACAGACTAGTTTAGTTGTCAGTGTAAGACAGATAGCTAGATAGACAGACGGAAAGACAGACAGACAGATAGATAGAATAGATTTCCACAGCTAGGTGTAAGGTGCATAAATGGCTTCCATTCACCCTTAGACACACTTTTAGACAAAGAGGGAAAACATTAGGACTGGTCTAATTTCCTGATCTTAGTACAGTGAGGTCATTCTCTGTAGCAGAGCAGGGTTTGACTTAAGACGACCTGTTCTCTCCAGGCGTCATAATATTCCCATCAGTGTACACACAAGCTGTACTGTTATGACTGGAATGAATAGGACATGACACCTGTTCCTTATCTGTACTCCGAGTTAATGAATACCAGCCTGGGCAAGCTTAAAACTGTTTATTCTTTTCAATCGTGGTGTTTTTGGATCATCAAGATTCGCTATAGTTGTTATGTAGCAGAAAAAAATTGGTGCATTTGACTGGTTTAACATCTCTATTTCTCTGCTGCCAGTCTCCCTGCTTCTTGCTTCACATGATATTTGTTTTTTGTTTTGTTTTGTGTTTTTTTTTTTTTTGTAGTCTGATATCCTTTTACAGTTGTCTGACTGAGTTTGAACATGTAATCAGGTTTCACACCGGATATGTTGGTTTCCTGTATAAAAACCCCAAGAGAGGATCCATTTCTGAGATACTGGCACACCTGGTATTGACAGAAATACTACACTGAAAGACACTTTGGGCCCTTACAGTAGATGGCTTGTTGTACATGTTAACTCTCAGTCAAACATGAGGGAATTCTTCCAAAAAGGGATGGGCATGATAAACGTTAAATTCCTCAAACAAGATATTGAGATCAAAGTTTGAAAATCCGGACAGGGTTTTTGTTCATTTGCATTTTATAATATTGCACAATAGTTTATTGTATGTCGTAATATTTAGTAGATTAAGATGGTAAAAAGGTAGATTGGGAATTATGTCAAATTACACTCGATTATCGTGGTACCATCAGTACTATTAAAAAAAAACCATTTGAAATTAAAAAGCACACTGACATCTCCTGTATGAATAATGTCAAAACTGATCGAATACCAGAACCTTTTTTTTTTGGTATGCACAAAACTGATGCTACACTCGTACTTTTCTTCAAAGAAGTAACAACAAGAAGGCATACGTAGATAACAAGGAAAGAGGGTTGATACAGTAGTAGTAAAGGCACTTGGAAAAAAGACAAGAAATGAAAGGAATGATTCAAAGCCTTAAGCCTGGGTGATGTGTTGTGTTGATGTCCCCGCCTGTTATTATGTGTAGTGAAAACTGTATGTTCCCTCACTGGTGTTAGCTAGTCAGTGATCACTAAGAACCTAGCTAGCAGCAACCTCTGCTGCTGTGATCATGACTTTTTGAAAAAAGAACAGAAGAGTTTTAGAAAGCCTTTTCACTGCCTAAACATCACCCCAGAACAAGAAACTCATTGTGTGGTATTGTGCCAAATAACAAAAACATACGTCCCCCCCCCCCTTAAAGATGTACGCCACATCCTTCGTTTCATTTGAGATATGCTAATGCTTTTGCTTCCCTTTAAGTTACTTTCAACCCATCTCAGTATGTTTGTTTTCCCTGATCGCCCAAGGAAAGTAATGGAGTTAAAATATATAATGAAATATTTTGGATCAGTTCCTACTAACAGGTTCCAGCGGTGTCTTTACTGGAGCTTCTCTAAATGTATGTTTATTTACGTGACTCCTTCACCACAGCTTGTTCTGGTTTTCAACCCCGTGTCTCCAGCAAGTGGTGATGTCACTAAAACCTCCCTAAGACCCGGGAAAAAGTCCTGGATCCGTTTTGTGATTAGGTTGTAACACCAATCACTCTCTACTTTGTACTTTCACAATATGAATTGACTCAGATGTATTCATATATACTGCTCAAAAAAATAAAGGGAACACCTAAAAACACAATATAGACCTCGATGAATGAAATATTTCAGCTGAAAATCTTTATTTATTAGACAGAGGAATGTGTTTAGAGCAAAATAACCTAAGAATGATCAATGGAAATCAAAATTATTAGCCCATTAAGGTCTGGATTCAAAATCATACTCAAAATCAAAGTGGAAAATGAGAACATAGGCTGATCCAACTTCTGTGGAAATTCTTCAAGACGATTCAAAATGAGGCTCAGGAGTGTGTGTGGCCTCCACATGCCTGTATTTACTCCCGACAACGTCTGGGCATGCTCCTGATGAGACGACGGATGGTCTCCTGAGGGATCTCCTCCCAGACCTGGATCAGGGCATCGGTCAACTCCTGGACAGTCTGTGGTGGAACATCGCGTTGGCGGATGGTACGAGACATGATGTCCCAGAGGTGCTCGATTGGATTCAGGTCTGGGGAACGTGCAGGCCAGTCCATAGCATCAATGCCCTCGACATACAGGAACTACTGACACACTCTGGCCACATGAGGACGAGCATTGTCATGCATGAGCAGGAACCCAGGGCCCACTGCACCAGCATATGGTCTGACAATGGGTCTGAGGATCTCATCCCGGTACCTAATGGCAGTCATGGTACCTCTGGCTAGCACGTAGAGGTCTGTGCGGCCCTCCAAGGATATGCCTCCCCAGACCATCACTGACCCACCGCCAAACCGGTCATGCTGGAGGATGTTGCAGGCAGCAGAACGTTCTCCACAGCGTCTCCAGACTCTCTCACGTCTGTCACATGTGTTCAGTGTGAACCTGCTCTCATCTGTGAAGAGCACAGGGCGCCAATGGCGAATCTGCCAACCAAGATGTTCTCTGGCAAAGGTCAATCGGGCTGCACGGTGTTGGGCTGTGAGCACAGGCCCCAATTGTGGACGTCGGGCCCTCATACCATCCTCATGCATTCTGTTTCTCACTGTTTGAGCAGAAACCTGCACATTAGTGGCCTGTTGAAGGTCGTTTTGTAGGGCTCCGGCAGTGCTCCTCCTGTTCCTCCTTGCACAAAGGACCAGATAGCGGTCCTGCTGCGGGGTTGTTGTCCTCCTGCGGCCCCATCCACGTCTCCTGGTGTACTGGCCTGTCTCCTGGTACCTCCTCCATGCTCTGGACACCGTGCTGGGAGACACATCAAATCTTCTTGCCACAGCACGCATTGATGTGCCATCCTGGATGAGCTGCACTACCTGAGCAACTTCTGTAGGTTGCAGATACCGCCTCATGCCACCTCTAGTGGTGAGGGCACTAGCAAAATGAAAAACTAACCAAAGATCGGCCAGAAAAGATGAGGACAGGCAAATGGTCTGTGGCCACCACCTGCAAATCCATTCCTTTTATAGGGGTTGTCTTGCAAATTGTCTAATTTCCACCTGGTGGAAATTAGACAATTTACCAACAGGTGAAATTGATTCACAAATCAGTGTTGCTTCCTAACTGGACAGGTTGATATCTCAAAAGTGTGATTGACTTGGAGCTACATTGCATTGCTTATGTGTTCCCTTTATTTTTTTGAGCAGTGTAGTTTACTTACCTCCGCTCTGTCTCCCTGTAAAATGGCGCCCCCCTGTGTACAGAGTTTTTTTTGTGGACGTTATTGTGTTGCAGTGGAATGAGAAGCTCACAGTAAAGGGGCAAACCCAGACATACATAGATTTAGGGGTATGTGATTTATATAAACTCTGACATGTATTATATTATATTATATTATATTCATCTGCCTCTGGTGATGATTATGAATGTGTGCATGTTGTGTGCGTGTTTGGACAGATGTGTGTGTTTGCTTGTGTGTTTGCATGTTTCAAGCACATGACGGGTCATAAGACTTCGAACACATACATATGACAAATCAAAGACGCAGATTTGGTGAGAATTTCATCTTTTTTAGTTAGATAATAGTGCTTTTTTTTAAAGCAAAGGATCTATTAACACTATCCAGCAGTTGTGTAATAATGCTTTAAGGTCACAGTAAGGGCACTGCCTTTTTTTATTTTTTTAACCAGAACTTAATAGGGCAGAAAAAGGATGTTGGCAACAATGAGAACAATTTCATTGATTGAGCAATACTGAAAGCAGGCGTGGTCATGAAAATGGTCAGATGGCCATCGATTCTGTCTTGTGTAGAGTATATGCAGACAATTGTAGGACAGAGAGACAGATAAATCATCTGTTAAGATGTGAACAGAGGCACGCGGAGGAAACCTCCATTACCTTGCTTTGCTTAGGAGGACGTTTAAAATACAGAGGCTGGAGTGTGCCAGCCAGTAAATCAGACTTTTTCATAGGTTAATTATAATCATTCAATTAATCCATACATTAAAAAAACAATTTGTGAAGCAAATCCTTAAATATGCATTTGCACAATCATTAAATGTGCCAAATGATTATTCAATGTCATTATTTTGCTTTAAAAAGATGAGTAGATTATGGAATTTCTAAAAGGTTTTGCAAAACGATTAGTAAGATATCTTTTACTTTTCATTACTTCATTTATAAATAATGTGTATTTCCATTTCCATCTCAAAAGTCGTTTGATTTAATCCACACTTTTAAAGATGCTCTTCTTACCACTGAATAACTATAATTTACTGGTTGGCACACTCCAGGCTCCATATCAGATGACTTCGGAGCGGCCTGCAGGGCAACTGTAAAACACCTTTGTGCATCTGGGCTGAACCTAGTATATTCTAGATATAAGAACGAGAGTATTACTTTTACAGCCATAAATGTTTTGTAAATCAGAATCTTTGATTGTTTTCATATGGCTGGACTACCAACTAAGCAAGTGGGACAAATGCCAGCCACCGGGGGCCCCCAAAAATAATGGGGTGCTGCATTGGCACAGGCACAGTCTATCACCATGATCCACTGTTGCAATAGATGAAACTATTTGTAGTCGTCAATATTGGAGGGGCCCAAAACACAGTCTTTGTTGATACTGGCCTCTCACCTAAAAGTCTCGGGTCTCGCAGGAGCCAAAGTTAGTTGTTTTTAGTGTGTGTTCATGGTTATACTCGCTGTCTATGAGAGAGCCAGATCTACAATTGACTGATGAGATTTTTTAAGCCTTCTCAAATACAGTTATGATGCAACACAAACGCCCCAGCTATAGCAGGTTGTACACACGGGTAGCCGTTTGCTTATTGTTACACACAGAAAAGCGGATGTATTTCCAGTTTGGAGATTCAAAAGAACTCATCAAAAACTGCAATGAAGAGAAGGAGTAAAGGCACTCTCTTCTGGATTTAAAAAAAAATTTTTTTTTACATGGCGATGCTGGTTGCATGGCTCGAGTCCTGGGCTGTTCCGGTGGCATATGGACACTGCTTGGCATCTTCCTCATAATATTCTTCATCCAGCCATCCATTATCTGAACCGCTTATCCTGCTCTCAGGGTCACGGGGATGCTGGAGCCTGTCCCACCAGTCATTGGGCGGCAGGCGGGGAGATACTATGTTGTATTGTGTAAATTGTGTAAACACAACATCCATTGCATGTTGTCCGTCTTGGGAGAGAGAGCCCTCCTCTGTTGCTCTCCCTGAGGTTTCTCCCTGTTAAAGGTTTTTTTTAGGGAGTTGTTCCTTATTCAATGCGAGAGTCTAAGGACAGGATGTTGTGTTGCTGTAAAGCCCCTAGAGGCAAATTTATAATTTGTAATATTGGGCTACACAAATAAATTTGATTTGACTTGACTTGGATTGACAGGTGGGGCAGGATTTGCTGATGGGAAGTGGGTGTGGGCAATGAAAATGCCCCAGGCCCTGTGGTTGGTTAATCTGGCCCTTAATGTGCAAGAGGAGAAGTATGGAGGGGGGAAATATTGTAGCTCTCAAGGCATTTTGCTTTCCCTTGCAGTAGTTTTGCATGGCCTCCCAATATGTTTTGCATTCCTTGGCAATAAGACTGTGCTCCCTCAAAACATTCAACATGAAGAACTGCTGAAACAGCACTTCCCTTGGCATACACATGACAAGCACTTCCTGTTGTTTAGTTTGGGGTTATTCAGGCATAAGCAGATGCGTAGATTAGCACTCAGTGAATTTTATTGGAAGTTGAGCACTTCTTGTTGCTAGTAAATGCTCGTTTGTTCTACATACTTTGAAATAAACAGTATGTAGAGCAGACGTAGCCGAGTGGTCAGCTGTGTTACTTCTAGTAATCACACCAGTCCTCAGAGTCCTCTGTGCAAATCCTTCCACGGGCTGAGGGCTTTTTGAAATAAATTACGGAAACTGAAACAGGTTTATTTTCACTTTTTACAATGTTGATTTCTAAATAAGATGATTCAATAACTACAAATAACGTAAAATCAAATAAACACATTATTATGCATGTAATGTATTATGGTATACATTACATACAGTAATAGTATTAGTAGCATTAGCAGTAGCATTATAAGTATTATATTCAGCAGACTTATCGGGTGGGGTTCCCATTATTATCTTCTTCTTCTACTTCTTTCGGCTTGTTCCCTGTTTCCCAGGGGTCGCCACAGCGGATTTGATAGTTCCCATCAGTACCCTGTGAGGGCACAGCACCAATGGTGGTCTTGTGGGGTTCCCATTATTATAAATTATCTAAACTGTGAGCAATTTAGGCGATCTAATATTCAATTTCGAAAAAAGACTTACATGGTGAAGATTGCAAGGCTAGTCAAAGAAGGTGGAATCAGTTCATCTGGATACAACGTTTATTCACAATTACATGTCATCACTCAACTAAGTGACATCTTCGGTCTAAACTGACTGCAGGTATCCCCACCCTTATAAACAATAAAGTTGCATAACGACCGAAACCAACAACCAGTTTCCTGTGCAAATATGGGTGTGACCATTAACCAGAGTTTTTCTGGTGAAATTGATGTGGTTGTCCACAGAGTTAATGTGGTCGGTGAAATATGGCACATCCTGAGATTTCATTTTAATCCAGGTGTTGTCCACAAATTTGAACCACTGGCTAGGTGGTGTCGCTGGATGGGACATCATAGCCCTCTTTTCCACTACCTCCATACACAAGTTGGCCACTACAGGTGAGACTGGGGAACCCATAGCACACCCATGCCTCTTCCTATAGTACTGCCCCCTGTATGTGAAGCAAGTGGACTGAGGACACAGGTGTCTGCTCCTGAAACACAATGCTGTGATTGCAAATGTAACCGGTTATTTTCTTGCCCGGTGCGGGATTCGATACGGGTGTACTGCACCACAAGGCGACATCACTAACCGCTCGGCTAAAGGGTCAGACCCGTTAGCTAGGGGCTAACGTGTCTTATTAGTAGTTTACACAAACATTCCCAAATCCTCTGTGAAGAGTACACATGGCCATTGAAACTCTGGTTAATGGTCACACCCATATTTGCATATGAAACTGGACGTTGGTTTCAGTCGTTAGGCAACTGTATTGTTTATAAGGGGTGGGGATACCTGTAGTCAGTTTAGACTGACGAGGTCACTTAGATGAGTGATGAAACGTATCTGCCAATAAACGCTGTATCCAGATGAACTCGTTCAACCTTCTTTGAATTTCTTACCTTTGAGCATGCATCCAGACATTGTGAGGCTAGGTTTATGTGAAGAAATGAGAAAAATCAGGCATCCATGTAGCGCAGCGATTTGTTTTGTTGCCTCCCAACATGTGGATCGCCGGTTCGAATCCCTGCGTTACCTCCGGCTTGATCGGGCGTCCCTACAAATACAATTGGCCGTGTCTACGGGTGGGAAGCCGGATGTGGGTATGTGTCCTGGTCGCTGCACTAGCGCCTCCTCTGGTCGGTTGGGGCGCCTGTTCGCCAGACAAACAATTCAAAGGGAACTCAAAAGCTATCCTCCATTACACGCCCTCAGCGCCTCTGTAGCATATTGAACATTTTTGAATTGCAAGCTCAACTCTAATTTGATTAATTTTTGAAGTAAATTCAGAAGCTTTTCAAACAAGGGGCGAACAACTACCGGCTAACGTGGCAGGCGTTGCATAATAAAGATGCATTAAATAGCGAGGCACTGAGACGGTCTGGGAGTCCCTGACACTGACATAAAGCTTACCGCTGCCCATGCTGTCTCTGTTATCTTTTATCTATGTCATTCATCTGTTAAAGTATAAGAAAAAAAGATTTTAATGTTTGAGAATCTGCGTTATTATCCAAGACGTACTGCACTGTGAAAAAAAAGCGCGTCATCTGCAGGTCAGAAAAAGAAGACATTATTTTCTTACTACATGATATTACGAAAAGGAAACGTGTAAAGTACAAGGCAGAGGACATAAAGCTGAACCAGACGTGTCGTCCAGAGGGAGGAATATGGTCAACTCCCCAGGCTTGTCTGGCTTGTAAGGACACTTTTCTCTTGGTTGCAGCTTATCCTATGCATGCTGTGACAATCAAATTTCCTCTAAAAACTAATCCAATCTACTATAATCCCATCGCTAGCCATAACATCCAGAAACTGCTGTCCCAGTCCAGTGTCAGGAGTGTTATTTGGATTTATTGCCCAGGAAAAAAGTATGGAAATGTCCAAAGGGCTCAGAATTTTAAAACCCCGACTATTTCTTAGCATCGAAAACATTCAGAAATAGCTGCCTACCAACCTGTGTGACGAGAACTAAGATTTACCAGCTGCAGCTGAACTTTAGAAGCGTTTGTCTCGTGGCTACTGTTAGTGTCAAACTCTGCTCTTGTACATTTTAATATTTTTCGCCGAACACGCAAGGGATGATCACTAACTGATAGACATGCTGGCCCACAGGAAGCATATGTCAGAATGGTGCTCTGGCCAAAGGAAGTGACCTATGAGAGAGAGTGGGTACACAGGAAGAAGAGACCTTTCACTTCCTGTCTTTGTCCTTTAATTATCAAAGCATCTCCTCTCACCAGTGGCCTTAAGACTCATCATCGGACGTCATCTCTCAAAGTGCACGAAGTTAGAGACCGGTGGCAGAGGTCGACCCTCACTGTGGGGGGTGGGGTGGGGGGGTGAGAGTTTGAATGGGTCCTTTACAGGAATTTGTAGAACATAAAATGCACTCAGTATGTCTCTCTCTCTCTCTCACGCACACACACACACACACAAAAACTCCTGCATACACAGTAGTTTAGGATTCACCTCGCTCACCATTACCTTGCATATTTCAGCAGATGTGAACATAGCAGTGGATTGCAATGGTACACTAAAAGACGTGGGTTACACGTGTGTCAACAAACAAATGCCATCAACTTATATCATTGAAATTAATTGCTGCTGTCAATCTTATTCAGTAGCCATAAATTGATGAGGACAGAACAATCAACTATCACTTCATGAACCACACCAGTCAAGCAATAATGGGCATATTCAAGTCTAACCAATGCTTGCAGGTAAAAAAAAAAAAACTACAAAGGGAATATGTGAGAAACCAATAGCATTCAAGTGATAGCAGCCCACCAGTCATTAGCATTGGAAACTGTATTTGTAAAAAAATAATGTCTGTCTGCTGACATGGGCTTTGGGGGCCCAGAGTCTCTGCTATAGCCGAAATCACAGGAAAGGATGATAGAAAAAAGAGAGGCAGTAAAAAATTACAGATTTTATAAATGTAACTAGGGGATCATTTAAAGGGGAATAAAGAGAATGATACTTTATTGACAGCCAATCTCCACCATAATAACGAAGACCTGTTCATTTTGCAGTGATTCTTCCTTTTTTGCTCGTATTTCCGCCTCAAGTCAAGTCAAATTTATTTGTAAAGCCCAATATGACAAATTACTAATTTGCCTTAGTGGACTTTACAGCAACACAACATCCTGTCCTTAGACCTTCGCATCGGAAAAGGAACAACTCCCTGAAAAAAAAAACCTTTAACCTCAGTGTTGTGGTCTTCAAGAGGAAGGTCAGTTTGAGGTCAGTTAGTCAGGGGCAAGACACTTCCTCTACAGAGTGTAACCCCACCTGCATGCACAACCCCCCCCCCCCCCAGACACACACACCTGTAGGTTAACAAACTGCCAGTGTACAACAGATAAAATAACCAACTAAAACTATGGGTCAATTCTTTAAGGTGTCTGACAAACAGAGGTTGTGTTATCCTCAAAATTAATCTCAAATCATCATATTACATGCACTCTCATTTTAACAGCTAATTTTCACAACACTTCCCAAATCCCCTCTCATAGAGAGAACGAGAGTATGACAGATTTCAATACCTTAAATACATCCAACTCGATTCAAACCTATGAAACTCAGCAGACTTACCAGGTGGGGTATGAAAGATAGAGAACGCCCATCGCCCAGGTCACTGTTGGTAAAACTACTTTCACTGTCCCATTTCCCCAAAATGCACCAGATTTCTTTTACATGCATATCACCTTGTGCTGAACCTGTTAATCGAGCTCTGTGTACAGAACCCAAAAAGAATCTTTGGCAACACTTTAAAATACTGTACAGAAAATCCCAAGTAGTTATCGAGGAACAAGTGGTGAATAAATCAGGAACAAATTGTCAGTTAATTAATAGTTATCAAGTAGTTCCTGAATAACTCTGAATAAAGTACTATGGTAGATAATGATGTTACTTAAGAACAAACTGATAGATACACTACATGGCCAAAACTATATAGACATCCCCTCTAATTAGTGGGTTCAGCTATTTCAGCCACACCCATTGCTAACAGGTGCATAAAAATCAAGCATACAGCTATGACGTCTCCATAGACCAACACTGGGAGTAGAATGGGTCATACTAACGTGGCATTGTCATAGCATGTCACCTTTCCAACAAGTCAGTTGGTCAAATTCCTGCCCTGCTAGATCTGACCCGGTCAACTGTAAGTCTGTTATTGTGAAGTGGAAAGATCTCACAGCAACAACAACTCAGCCATGAAGCAGTGGGCCACAGAACGTGACCGTTGAGTGCTGAAACATAGTATGTAAAAATTGTCTGTTCTCGGTTACAACACTCACTACTGAGTCACCAACTGCCTCTGGAAGCAATGTCAGCACAAGAGCTGTTTGTCAGGAGCTTCATGAAATGGGTTTCCATGGCCCAGCAGCAGCACACAAGCAAGAGATTACCATGTACAATGCCAAGTGTCGGCTGGAGTGGTGTAAAGCACATTGCCATTGGATTCTGGAGCATTGGAAACACATTCTCTGGAGTGATGAATCATGCTTCACTATCTGGCAGTCTTATGGACTAATCTGCCCGAATGCACAGCGCATACCGTAAAGTTTGGTGGAGGAGGAACAATGGTCTAGGGCTGTTTTTCATGGTTTGGGCTGGGCCTCTTAGTTCCAGTGAAGGGAAACCTGTTTTTTTTGTTTTTGTTTTTTTGGAATTTTTCCTCCCTTTTCTCCCCAATTGTACTTGGCCAATTACCCCACTCTTCCCAGCCATCCCGGTCACTGCTCCACCCCTTCTGCCGATCCGGGGAGGGCTGCAGACTACCACATCTCCTCCGATGCATATGGAGTAGCCAGCCACTTCTTTTCACCTGACAGTGAGGAGTTTCGCCAGGGGGATGTAGCACATGGGAGCATCACACTATTCCCCCCAGTTCCCTCTCCCCCCCGAACAGGCGCTCTGACCGACCAGAGGAGGTGCTAGTGCAGCAACCAGGATACATACCCACATCCGGCTCCCCACCTGCAGACACAGCCAATTGTGTCTGTAGGGATGCCCAACCAAGCTGGAGGTAACACGGGGATTTGAACTGGCAATCCCTCTGTTGGTTGTGAAGGGAAATCTTAATGCTACAGCATACAATGACACTCTAGAGAATTGTGTGCTTCCACCTTTGTGACACCAGTTCAGGGACGTCCCTTTCCAGTTTCATCATGATGTTGCCCCCGTGCACAAAGCAAGTTCCATAAAGACATGATTTGATTTGCTGAGTTTGGTGTGAAGAATTTGACTGGCCTGCACAGAGCCCTGACCTTAACTACATCCAGCATCTTTGGGATGAATTGGAAGGCCGACTGCGAGCCAGGCTTCCTCCACAACATCAGTGTCCAACCTCACTCATGGTTTTGTACCTGAATGGGAGCGAATCCCTGCAGGCATGCTCCAAAATCTAGTGGAAAGCCTTCCCAGAAGAATGGAGGCTGTTATAGCAGCAAAGGGGGGGAGGTCAACTTCATATTAATGCCCATGGTTTAGGAATGACATGTTCAACAAACTCATATGGGTGTGAAGTTCAGGTGTCCACATACTTTTGGCCAAGTAGTGTACCATATTGTAGCAAATTCAGGGGGCAGCCGGGAACCGCCGCAGCCAGGATGCGAACCTGGGTCTCCCGCATCACGGGCAACTACACTAACCAGTCAGCTAAAGGGTCCGACCCTTTAGCCAACCGGCTAGCGGGTTTACTCATTCATGGTCGTTACACTACCCCCATCCTTCAGGAAGCGCATCCCCGCACTTCAGCTCCCTAACGCCTCTGCGCACACACGCTTCCAATGGCCCCTCACGGTCTCGCCATCCCACTTCTTACACCAATGTAGCGAATTCAGGGGGAAGCCAGGAACTGCTGCAGCCGGCATGCGAACCTGAGTCTCCCACACCACGGGCGACTACCTTAACCAGTCGACTAAAGGGTCCGGCCTGTTAGCCAACTGGCTAGCAAGTCTACTCATTCATGGTTATTACAATATTAATGAATTAACATCTAATGACAGTTTCTGATGTCTGTGAATCTGCATAGTGACAACTCACTTAATGATTTGTTCATGATTAACTCTAACTAAGGTGCTAAATGGCATGTAACAAACAACAAATAATTATTCCCTCTATATTAGTTTTTTTTTCTGTGTCCCCTCAAGTTAAGTAGTGCATCATACTGAGTAGTTACGAAATGGTAACTATTTATCAATGACCCTGTCGATTTTCCTTTTTTTTTGTTTGTGGAATTTCCCCCCTTTTCTCCCCGATTGTACCCGTACAATTACTTAACTCTTCTGAGCCATCCCGGTCGCTGCTCCACCCTCTCTGCCAATCCGGAGAGGGCTGAAGACTACCACATGTGTCGCGGATGCTTCTTTTCACTTTTTTCCCCCTCAAAACTTTATTGATGACATTCAGACAAACAGCACTAACATATACACAAGTTTAAAGAACAAAAAGAACAAAAAAGGAAACAGATTGCCAGGGAAATCAGTTATATGAAAATAAAATGGGATTGTGCAAGAAGCTGTTTACAATCAATAGAAGCAAACTAATACATAAGAGGGGGAAAAACAAAATAAATTAAGATGCACAGATTAATAGTTCAGTAGTATTAGTCGATAATTTTATATGTTTCAAATATCGTTCGGGTCTTTGTTGCTTTTCTATGTTTCAGCTTGACTAGAGAATTGTAATAGAGGTTAATATCAATTAGAAATAAGGTAATCTTTGGTTTTCTATTTGTCACTTTCATGTATATAGAATTTGCCAAAAATTATAAACAGTTGGATTAAAAAGCTAACATTTTTGTCCATTGAGTTATTTACAAAATAAATTAAAATATCACTACCATAAAACATAACCATTTGACTTGTTTTCCTAGATAGAAATGTTTGCAGATCAATCCAAAATATTTTGGAATACATACAATAGAAAAATAAATGAGAAATTGTTGCTTTGTTCAAACCACACAAGTCACAAGAATAATTAATATTCAGTTTAAACCTTTCCAGAATGTGCGTTACAGGATATATTCTATGTAAAATTTTAAATGACACCTTTCATTTTATTGTAAATACAATATTTGTCTGATATTCTCCATGCCTTTTTCCAATTCAAGCCATCATAGAATAGAAGACCAGAACATTTGCATAGGGGGGATATTATTAACATTTGCATATGGGGGATATTATTCTCTACAAGAGTATTCTGGATTTGTTTAAGACTTTTTTTAATTAAGACATCTAAATCACCAATGAATATATTCCTTCCTCAATTTCAGGACTGAGATGTATCATGAGAGTTTTTTAGAACCTGTAAAGCACCATTTGGAATAGCATCAAACACTAATACACATTTTTTTGGTGTAACAGGTAATTTAAACTTTTTCAGAAATTCACCATAGGACAACAATAACCCATCTTTATTCAAAGGTTGCTGAACCTGAGTGATAGTGTTGTCAAACCATTTCTGGATAAACAGAGTTGTGCGTTTAAACTGAATATCTTTGTTGTTCCATATGTAATATCTGTGTGGACAGCAGTTGTGCTTATAGGCCAAGGTCCATGCTAATAGTACCTGTTTCTGAAAACTAGCTAGTTTGAGAGGTAATTTGTCTATGGAACAGTTACATTTAAGAAGAATTTCAATCCCACCAACATTACTAAAGTATTTGGGAAAGGTGTTCCATATGCTATTTTTATTTAAAAATGTTATGAGCCAATTAATTTTAAAGCTATTGTTAAGTGTTTCATAATCTAAGACTTCGAGGCCCCCATTATCTTTTCTATTATACAAAATATGTCTTTTTAAGTAGCGAGGTTTATTCTTCCAGATAAAATTCATTAACTGGTGTAAACTACTAATAAGACACGTTGGCCCCTAGCTAACGGATCTGACCCTTTAGCCGAGCGGTTAGGGATGTCGCCTTGTGGTGCATTACACACCGTATCGAATCCCGCACCGGGCAAGAAAATAACCGGTTACACTGAGAATTAAGTACTTTATAAATTTCAGCTGGTATATTGAAAGAAAGTGATGCATATACAGACCTTGAAAAGCCTTCAGCCTTTGATAAGAGATTCCTTCCTTCTAATGATAGTGTGGTGTTCCCAACACAGAATATTAACCAGTGTGGGTTGGTTGGTTTTGAATGTGTACATTCAAATTGGTGCTGAATGAGGTGGAGGTCAGCTATTGGTTGTTCCTGAAGAGTATATAAGGCAGAATCGCCACCAGGGCGTCCTCTTGGTACTCCACTCTACTCGGGATAGCTAGGTTGTTACAGCGTAATAATAAATATACTACGTTACTGTCATAAGTCTGCCGTGTGCACTTTCCAGTTATCTACTTAAACAGTTTTAGAACAGTATTAGTGTTTCATACACCACAGTTTGGCGACGAGGATGGGATGTTTAAGTTGGAAGTCACAGAGTTAGCATGTCAAGCAGCTCCAGCGAGGCAGAAGTAAACGACGAACAACCAGGGAGACGTTCGGTGAGTGAAAAGACCGTCGAACAGAAAATGGCATTCGGTAAGCCAGAAGATTTCCACTTCGAGGAAAGTGAGGAAAGTTTTGATAGTTATCGCCAGCGGTTAGAGCAGTACTTCGCAGCAAATGGATTGGACACTCGAGATGAGAAAACCAAAGCGGTATTTCTTACGGTGGTAGGAAAAAGGGCGCATAGCTTGCTGACGGATTTGTGTGCACCAGATAAGCCATCGGGTAAAACATATGAAGTACTGGTGGGAATGCTAGAAAAGCACTACATCCCGAAAACCAACTTTATTGCCGAGAGATGCAAGTTTCACGGAAGAAACCAAAAGGAAAACGAAACAATAAGTGAGTACATTGCAAGTTTGAGAAAGTTAGCCGCCACATGCAAATTTGGAACATTTTTAGATGAAGCACTGCGTGATAGGTTTGTCTGTGGAGTTAAGAGCAGTGAGCTAAGAGATCGGTTACTCAATGCTGCTCACACAAAAGACTTAACGTTACAGCTCGCAGTTGAAATTGCGCTTTCTTTTGAGGTAACAAAAGGCAACAGTGCGCAACAGTTTGCACAGAAAGGCTATAAAGCTAATGTGGTAGAAAAGAAGGCTAACATAAAGCATAGAGAGGCTACGGTAAAGTCTACAGCTAATGGAAAGCCCTGCTATCGCTGCAATGGAAAAGGCCACAGACCGGATGAATGCAGGTTCAAGGACGCAGAGTGTCACCAGTGCAAGAAAAAGGGACACATCGCAAAAGCATGCCGTTCACCTAAAGAAGGAAGCTATGGCAAGGCATCGAAAGGGACCAGGCATTTGGAATGTTGCCATGCTCTCAAGCACGGGACATGTACAAATTCCAGCGCTATCAAGCAGCAGGGAAGACTTGGTTGCAACGCTCCCCAGCACATGGACCAGAGCAACGCTCACAGTCTTCGGGCAGATGGAGATCCTATCCAGCCTCAGCTCTGCAGTGCCAGAGACGACTGCTGTGTGCCGACAAGGTGCATGGTGGATGCTGTACAGAATATTGACACTGGTCAGACATTGGACAGTGGAGGGGCCGAACTTTTTGCAATGGACACGGGTAAAGGTGACATTGTGAAACCCTACTATGTGTATGTCAGTGTAAATGGTACAAGGGTGAAAATGGAGGTAGACACTGGCGCAGCCGTGTCAGTGATACCTGAAACTCTGCTTAAACGCAGGTTTAAAGATGTGAAACTTAGTCCTGCAAATTGTGTGCTGAAAACCTACAGTGAGGAATCATTGCCGTTGATAGGAAAATTCGCAGCAAAGGTGAAATGCAAGGAACGCTCAGAAAAGCTAGAACTACTAGTCATGAATGGAAGAGGTCCTGCATTAATGGGCAGAGACTGGATAAGTCAATTAAAGCTAGACTGGTCAAGAGTCAACAGAGTGGCTCCTGATACAGTGGATGATGTGTGTGCCAGACATGCATCAGTGTTCAAACCTGAGCTAGGCAAGTTAAAAGGTATTGAAGCCAGACTACATGTAGTTCCAGATGCAGTGCCCAAGTTCTGTAAGCCTAGAAACGTGCCTTATGCATTAAGAGAAGCCATAGAGAGAGAACTGGCAAAATTGGAAGTTGAAGGTGTTATATCACCCTTCAATTACAGTGAGTGGGCAGCTCCAATAGTTTGTGTGCCTAAAAAGGATGACAGTGTGAGAATATGTGGAGACTACAAGCTCACCATCAATCCATGGTTCAATGTGGAACAGTATCCACTACCCAAAACCCAAGATTTATTTGCTAAACTAGCAGGAGGTCAGCAGTTTACCAAATTAGACTTGTCGCAGGCTTATCAGCAAGTTCTGTTAGAGGACAATTCAAGACATTACCTAACTATCAACACACACAGAGGGTTGTATCACTACAATAGGTTACCCTACGGTGTTGCTAGCACCCCTGCTATTTTTCAAAAGATTATGGATCAGGTTCTTCAGGGCATGGAAGGGGTCATCTGTTATTTAGATGACATCTTAATTACTGGAAAAGATACAGAAAGGCACCTGACTAACTTGGAAGAGGTGCTTAGTAGACTTGAAACTTACAATCTCAGGGTTAAAAGAGAGAAGTGTGCATTCATGCAGAACAGCGTTTCATACTTAGGGCATGTCATTGATGCCATGGGCATACATCCAATGAAGGAAAAGACAGATGCTATTCAGAGGGCTCCAGTTCCGAAAAATGTAACTGAACTCAGGTCATTCTTAGCTCTGTTAAACTACTATGGGAAGTTTATCCCTAATCTATCTACTCGGATTCATCCAATGACAGCATTGCTGCGTAAAGATTCAACCTGGGAATGGTCAGAGAAATGTCAAAGTGCATTTGATAGTGCAAAGAAGTCTCTTCAGTCAGATAAATTGTTAGTACGTTTTGATGCAGAGTTACATATCATACTAGCATGTGATGCTTCTCCTTATGGAGTTGGTGCTGTAATCAGCCACAAAATGAAAGATGGAAGTGAGAGACCTATCGCATTTGCATCCAGAATGTTAACTAAAACAGAACAGAATTACTCTCAACTGGAAAAAGAGGCACTGGGTCTTGTTTTTGGAGTTATGAAATTCCATGAGTATCTTTATTGAAGGAAATTCTTGTTATTGACAGACCACAAGCCACTGTTGAAAATTCTGGGGCCTAAAACAGGCGTGCCAACACTGGCCGCCGCTAGATTACAAAGGTGGGCTCTAATTTTGGCAGCGTATACATATGAAATCCAGTACAAGAAGTCAGAGCAGCATAGCAATGCTGATGCTTTATCAAGATTACCTGTGAAGCCTGATGTAGATGTGGTGTCAAACCCAATTTACAGAGTGTCTTACGTGGAAGACTTACCTCTTACTGCTAGAGAAATAACCAAAGAAACAGACAGAGATCCTGTGTTAAGAGTGGTTAAACAGTTGGTGTTAACTGGATGGCCTAAACATGTATAGGATGAGTCACTGAAGCCTTATTTTCAGAGAAAATTAGAGTTTAGCATTGAGGATGATTGTTTGTTATGGGGTTACCGTGTGGTAGTGCCTGATAAACTAAGAGACAGGCTATTGTCGGAATTACACGAGCACCACTGGGGAATAGTTAAAATGAAGTCCCTCGCCAGAAGTTTATTCTGGTGGCCTACATTAGATGACAGTATTGAACGTAAGTGAATCAGTGTACTATTTGTCAGCAGCAGCGTAGTATGCCTGCTACCGCACCGATACATACATGGAAATGGTCTTCGAGTCCATGGGAAAGAGTACATCTTGATTTTGCTGAGGACCACAAGCAGATGTTTTTAGTAGTGATGGATGCCTATGCTAGATGGCCAGAGATAGTTCCCATGACCACTACTACTTCATCTAAGACAATTGAAGCAATGAGAAATTTATTTGCAGCTTATGGGTTGCCTAAAGAGGTTGTAACCGATAACAGACCTCAGTTCATATCGCAAGAGTTTGAGTCATTTTTAACTAAAAATGGAGTAAAACACATCAAGTCACCTGCATACCATCCTGCAAGTAATGGTTTAGCTGAAAGATTGGTCCAAAATCTTAAGAAATCCCTTGCAAAGAATAGAGCCATTGGTGGTATGACGCTTGAGCACTGTGTAGCAAATTTTCTGATTGGGTACAGAAACACACCCCATACTAAGACAGGAAAGACCCCAGCTGAGCTATTTCTGAGAAGACAGGTGCGAACCAGGTTGTGTCTTATCAAACCAAAGTTCTCTCAGAGAATGCAGACCGAGTCCGAACCAAATCTTCCCCGTGTTAGGTCTTTTAAGGTTGGTCAACACGTGTTGGTAAAAAATTACAGGGGAGGGGAGAAATGGTTGAATGGAGTTATAAGTGAAGTGTTGGGTCCTGTCACATACAGTGTTGAAGTAAATGTAAATTGTGTGAAAAGACATGTGAACCATATGTTGGGTGTCAAGGGAAATCCAGATCAGACTCAAATGGACTCTTGTGATGGAGCTTCTTGGGAGATTGATGATTTCAATGCATACACTGATGTGTCAGAACATCCTGAACCACAGGTTGTGGAAGAACGACCTGTAGAACCACCACCGCGCGTGGAAAGGAACACTCATCCTGTGAGAGACAGACGTCCTCCGGATAGACTGAACTTGTGACTGACATGCAGATTGGTTATTGAAAAAAAAAGAGAAAAGAAATCTGTAACGTAATGTATGGTTACTGTTGAAGAAATACTGTACATGGTTCTGAGCTTAAGAGCAGAAAAGGATATGTTAGAATCCTAGAAAAAAAATGAAGTTTGAATTTACAGGGGAGGAGCTGTGGTGTTCCCAACACAGAATATTAACCAGTGTGGGTTGGTTGGTTTTGAATGTGTACGTTCAAATGTGATTGGTGCTGAATGAGGTGGCGGTCAGCTATTGGTTGTTCCTGAAGAGTATATGAGGCAGAATCGCCACCAGGGCGTCCTCTTCGTACTCAGCTCTATTCGGGATAGCTAGGTTGTTACAGCGTAATAATAAATATACTACGTTACTGTCATAAGTCTGCCGTGTGCACTTTCCAGTTATCTACTTAAACAGTTTTAGAACAGTATAAGTGTTTCATACACCACAGATAGATCTCTAGATAACCATATATTGAACCTGCTTTTGGTTTGGATAATAATTGGGTCAAATTTCAATTCTGTACATATTTTTTCATCTTTGCAAAGTGTAATTCCCAAATATGAGACAGTATCTTTTACCTCTATGTCATGTATATATGAGACAAATTAGAAGCTTTAAGTGGGAAAAGGACAGGTTTCTTGACATTCATCTTCAAACCAGATACAACAGTTCAATGCCCTGTAATGCTTTGAGGATTTCATCTTTTTTCCTTAAAAATAATGAGGCATCATCTGCCAGCAGACAATTTTTAAATTCTCTCCACAAAGCTGAAATCCTTTGAAAATTGTTCATTTTGATATGGGATGCCATTACTTGAGTGACCAACAAAAATAGAAACGGGGAGACTGGACAGCCTTGTCTTAAACCCCTTTGAAGTTGAAATCATCTTACTTGGTTCCTCCTTCAGTGTTGGTCCGTCGACGTCACTGCCAGCTGTTTCCAGCTTCCGCCTTCATGAGAGGCGGCTTCGTGAGATCCACACGTTTTATTTTCCAATTATCTTTTCTCTGTATTCTGCCCTAACCTCTTCATTTTGTTCTGATTTGGCTATTTTCTGTGCTTAGGTCACTTGTCGCTAGATTCTCTAGTTTTCTTTCTCATACGACTCTTGTGTTTAGTAGGCAGCTTCTCGTTCCTAGTCTGTTTACTAGCTTTGAGCTTAGTCTAGCTTAGCAGTTAGCTCTATTACATTTGCAGTCAAAGCGGCCTCGCTGAAATGATGGTTTTTGGTGACTGCTCCGTATTTACAGATAGGTTGTCTCTCCTACAGAGATATGTCCAGGAGTTAGAGCAGCTTCTTTTGGCTAGGATTACGTTAGATGTGACGGGCACTCCAGATAGCCTTCGCCCCAGGCCTGACAGCAGACCTGCTATTGTTAGCACTAGCTCAGCCTCGTCGGCAGATGCGGCCGGCGAAGTTTGTCTCTGTTTACCAGCATGGGAAGGCTCGCAAGAGCAAGCCACCAGTCGTGTTGCATGGTCTGCAGTCACGTCTCCTGACAGCAAACTGGTTTTCACCACTCACCAGCCCTGTTGGTAGTCCTACTGGTCAGCGTGCTTCTTCCGCTCCTGTCAACAGAGTGAAGCAATGCACGCTAGTGAGGAGACTCCATTACCCGCAATATTAGATTAGCTTCACCAGCCTTGGTTCACTGTTTACCTGGGGCCAGAGTCTCCGACATAGAGGATAATCTTAGGGTGCTGGCATCACAAACGGAGATTCAGGGAACTCAGGAACACAGCACCAGTCCTTTCAGCAATATTGTTATTCATGTCGGCACCAATAATGTTAGGATGAAGCAATCAGAGATAACAAAAGCCAGCCTGGTCAGAACGCTTGAGTTTGCCAGAAAGATGTGTCGGCATCGATTAATTGTCTCTGGTCCATTACCTGTGAGGGGTAATGATGAGATGTAGAGTAGGCTCACCTCAATGAACCGCTGACTGGCTCGTTACTGTAATGAGCAGGGATTCGGCTTTGTTGATAACTGGCCTTTCTGTGGCCGCCCTTACCTGCTGGAAGTGGATGGCATTCACCCTACTGGGGACGGCGCCGCTCTTTTGTCTAGCAATATAGATAGCTGTTTACGTTTAGTTTGACACTAGGGACTTATCATTCAGCAGGTTGCAGGTGATTAGTGAGCCTGCTAGGTTTAAATCTAGTGCGGACGTGGAGTCAAGTAGATTAATTAATATGATTAGTCAGGGAATCTCTCATAGTGTAGATTATCAGACTAATAGCTTGGTCTATAACATTGAGACTGTTTCCCTACCCTGCTGTATTGCTCCCAAGCTCTCCTCTCCTGAATGTGTGAATCTCAATAATCTAATAATTATTCCTACCACTGGTAGTGGTGAAATGTGCAACGAAGTACCTAATAATCTACAGAAACATACAGCTAATGTTATCAAAAATGTGACCACATATCGTCCAAAGCGTTGGTTGTCAAAATTGTCAACAAGGTGTCTAATTTCAATTAATATGTCACCTATTGGTAGCTCTAAAGCTCTGCCTACTACTGATCACTTCTACAAGATGCTTAGATTTGGTTTCACAAATATCAATCATTGTCTATCAAAGCCCTACTAATATAATAAATGATCTGATTCTTGAACATAGTTTCGATATGATTGGGTTATGTGAAACATGGCTGAAACCAAATGTTTTCCTTCCCTAAAATGAAGCTTCCCCAGTGAGATTCTAATTCTTGGTGATTTCAATATTCATCTGAATAAGGCTGCTTATCCTCTAACTAAAGCCTTTCTGGCACTAGTTGATACTTTTGGGTTCGCTCAGTTTGTTCAAGAGTTGACTCATTGCAGTGGTAACACCCTTGATTTGGTTTTATCTAAAGGGATAGCTGTTTCTGATCTGAATGTCTTGCCAACCACATCTGCATGTCAGATCATTTTCTCATCAGTTTTGAAGCATTATTGGCCTGTCCAGTTAATGTCGGCACAGATGTAATTGCCACATTGGTCCCTCCACTGTAGCTGCATTTGGCAAGCAGCTGCCTGAAGTCTTGGCTCCTTTCATTGTGGTAACTGACCCTGTTGAAAATGTCACTAGTGACTTAAATATGGTCCTCTCTAGTCTCCTCGATTGAATTGCACCTCTCACTACCAGAGCTAGGCGACTAAAGAGGCCTACACCCTAGTTTAACGATGAGACACGTGCTCTTAAGCAGGGGACTGGAACGTAAATGTCGAAAATCAAAATTGGAAGCTTTTTACCTATCGTGGCATGAGTGTTTATTGAAATAAAAACGTGCTTTATCTGCTGCAAAACAACATACTATCTCTCTCGCTTAATCAATGTTAATAAACATAACCCCTGATTTCTCTTTGACACTGTATCTAAACTTACTATAAAGCAGTCGTCTATTAGCTGCTCACCATTCACGGCCCATGAATTTCTAGATTTTTTCTCCAATAAGATTGATGAAATCGTAAATAAAATTAGTTCTTCAACTCCAGCTACTCCTACAGGTCCTGTCTTACCAAATTCATATCTATACGAGTCACTGATAGTCCCTATTATTACAGCTTTTGAGACTATCTCTCGATACTTTGACTAAGTTCATGTCAGCTTCGAAACCAACTGCTTGCCTACTTGACCCCTTACTAGCAAAACTTTTTAAAGACCTCTGGCCTTTTCTGGGACCTACAATGCCAGACATTGTTAATTTATCACTTACTACTGGCATTGTTCCCAGCAGTTTTAAGACAGCTGTGGTTAAACCTCTACTTAAAAAAAATGCACCTTGATCCAGGGTCTCTTAATAGCTATCGACCAGCCTCTAATCGTCCATTCTTTTCTAAAGTACTAGAGAGAGTTGTGTATCAACAACTTTCGACCCATATAGAAGAAAACCATCTATATGAACCTTTTCAATTGGCTTTCAGCCCCATCTCACTCCACTGAAACTGCTCTGACCAAAGTGGTGAATGATCTTTTACTGGCTATGGACTCTGATTCCACCTCTGTGCTTCTACTACTGGACCTCAGTGCAGTCTTTGACACCATCGATCACTGCATACTATTAGACAGATTGAATTGTTATTTTGGTGTCTCTGGCTTAGCTCTCTCTTGGTTTAAGTCCTACTTATCTGGAAGAACACATTGTTAGTTTCCATTTCTATCGTCGGTTTTTCCACGATTGAGGTTTGCTTTTGGTCTTCCATTTTTAAACTAATGCTTACTTCAAAAAGTTAGCTCCAAGACGTATTACAGAGAAGGAGAAAGAGGGGGAAAAAACAGTTGGTAGCCGGTAGTTGGTAACTTTGGTACTTAAGTTGATATTTAAGTTAAGGTATTTGCAACTTAAATAAACTTTAAGAAGAAATTAGTGAGGGAAAACCCGAAGTATCGCTCATCAACTGAAATCCACACCACCGCTCACACCAGCGCCATCTTGGCTCGCTTCTTTTCACCCAACAGTGAAGAGTTTCACCAGGGCGACGTAGCGCGTGGGAGTATCACACTATTTCCCCCAGTTCCCCCTCCCCCCCGAACAGGTGCCCCAACCGACCAGAGGAGGCACTAGTGCAGCAACCAGGACACAAACCCACATCCGGCTTCCCACCCGCAGAGACGGCCAACTGTGTCTGTAGGGATGCCCGACCAAGCCAGAGGTAACACGGGGTTTCAAACAAGCGATCCCCGTGTTGGTAGGCAACGAAATATACCGCTGCCCTTCAGCCCTCTTGACGGATTCGGTGTCCAATGTGCATTTATAAAACAGCAGCACCTGCCAACTTGCTTTATTTAACTCACTTCTAATTTGTGAAGCATTATAGCTTACTAAGAAATATGCACTTGGAGCACAAAAACAAATACACTTATATATTAGAAAATAGAAGTCACTGAACCAAATCTTTCCCTTTTAGCCAAGAGGTTTACATTAAACAAAAAACAACTGTGACCCCCCCCCCTTACTCTGGTGCAGTTCTGGCTTTTTTATGTTGCATGGACTTGGGAAGGCTTTAATAAAGTTACTTAGCCAATAACAAGTTAATGGAATCTGTCAGATCAGGGGTGCATCTTAGTCTTCCCGAAACACCACTGGGCATGGCTTCAGACATTGGCAGCCCCTGTCCAGCGTGCCAGTCCTACTGTTGTCAAGTTCCATGCTGAGAACAATACCCCACAACTACGTAAACTCGTCTGATTAAGAAATGGAATATCTTACAGAGCATAAAATGTTTATGCACTTGGTAACCACGCACACATTCTGTTTCACATGCACACACACACATACGCATGCACAGGGGAAACAGGAAGAGATAATCTCTGTCCATTCGGCAGAAACTCATGCGCCATCTGTACCAATAGCGACTTCCCGTTTTTGTTCTGATAGATATCTCTCACAGTCAACATAGATGATATCCTTTACAGATAATCACAATTTTTTTCCCTGTGTGATATCCTTTGGCATGAATGTAGTATAAAACTCAATTGAAATAGGGTTATAAAATGTTGTTTCCTTGCAACTGCCACTGAGAACATTTCACAGGGAGTCAAAGAGACTTGGTGATGTTGTGTGATGCGGCATAATGTTGCATAATTTTTGGTTAAATGAGATTTAATCAAGAAAAAAAATTGATTTTAGATCAAATTAAGGATGACAATGCAGGGAGTATACATCTTGTAAATAGTTTTATATCTTCAACTCATCTAGCATTGGCAAAAGTTAGGTTTTGTTTATGAATGTATACAATTCAGTTCTTAAACAGTCTTTCTGTGTGTGATTGTGTGTATGGATAGCAAGCAACTGTCAAGGTAAACAAGTTACATATCATGCTATGCTATATGTGGACATGTGTCTGACCATGTAGTTAAGGCACATTTACCTCACCACACCCCTAATCAATGTGCACCTGTCAGTTGTATTTTTAATTGCACTTCTGTTACTGGGTTTTGAGATGCCTTAATGGCAGCTGCCTTGCTTCCAACGACAGTCACTTTGAGAAGCCACGCAAGAGATGAATTTGTGGTGAATAAATCTTTATAAGGTGTGATAATCCACCCAGTTTCATTCAGTGTAAAAAGACTGTCATCAACAACTGACTGCAACCAAGAGAAGTTTTTTTCTCTACAGACGTTTTCCAGCAACAAGGGTGACTGTATGGTATGTCAGATAAATCTAGCTGAGGTCATAACCTGTATTCAGGGTCATACATAAAGGAAAAAGTCTGGCATTTTTAATTGTTCTAAACCTGTTTCTCTCTTCACTGGCAGTTCACCATTTGCCCCCACGGCGTAGTTCCTACAAAATCCATGAAACAGGGTTTTGGCACAGTTGGTGCTAAATTGCGTCTGTTATCAAATGTTCTCTGGAAAGTGGCACAAAGCCGACATCCCTTAAATTCCAACCATTAGATATCTATCACCAAGCTTCTCTTTTTGCACAAAGTTTTTGAGAAAGTTGTTTTAACTAAAGTAATGGCTTTTATGAGTCAAATATTTAATCTTTTATTAGTCAAATATTTAATCTTTGAGCAACGTTGAGCATATAAAGGAAACTTAATTAACTCCAATTTGGTTTTATAGCAATGCAAAGACCAGAGACTATATTTGTTGAGGTAACCGTCATATTTTTATCAGCTTTTTCGTGGTAGAAATCTTTGTTCCGCTAATATCACCAAGATAAAACTGTCTCTGCTACAATACTGATCTCTTACTTAATAGATAGATAAATATATTATTTTATTAGCCATACGACCAAGGCCAGTGGAATTTGTTTTTGGTACACTTTACACTCTGCAGCACAATACATACATGGACAACAACAGACACTCCACATATTATCACGAACAATACAGTTACACAATAACAGAAATAAACATATCAGGCATAACAGGTGAACGGTGGTGTTTATGCCAATGTTGTGTAAGGAGGGGACTATTGGGAGGAATTCAGAGTCGTTATGGCCAGGTGGAAAAAACTGTTTGCAAAGCACATTAGATGTGGAGTACAACAAGGCTAATTTTTAGGCCCAGCCCTGTTTTTTTCATTGACATGCTCCTGTCTGGCCATATTATCAATTAGCACATTATTTTCCATTACTACATGGACAACAGACACAGGTATATGCATCTACATCTATAAACAAGTGACTTCAACAAGCAACTCTTTAAGAATGAATTGCTAACATAAACTGATGGGTATCTGAAATGTATTGCAGCTAAAAAGAATAATTTGGACAGGCATTTGTTTTGCTCCCTCTAAAGACTTATATCTTTCCCTCTAAACAACTAACTCTTTATACCACTACTGAAACCTGTTGGCAAAAACTTGGATGCACTTTTGTATATTTAGTTTCGCTTAAGGCAATGGTACATTCCTTTTACAGTTCAGATAATTTTCAAATATTAAGCCATTTTCATCCTTTACATATGTGTTATGTTATTCTCAATAATAACGAGGCAGAGACTGAGGTTGCTGTTGACAAATTTACTTCCGAACAAATCTTACACACTTCCGTATAACCCTTGCCCTTGTATCTAATTGGCTACCGCACTTAACTGTGGTTAACCTGTTATACAACATCTCCCTGTTTTAAGTAAGATTTTTTTCTCTCTCTCTCTCTAGCATTGAGCAATAACAAAATGATTAGCCTTATTTTTTTCACATCAATAATAAACTAAAACTGCTTTAACTGAAATAGTAACACATGTAATACTTATGTTTCTTACTAACATGCACCTTTATAAGTCCAGTCTCTTGGGCGGATGTGAGTGTCTGCCTGATCTTGTAACTTATGTGGTGTCTGGATCACCTGCCGTTTTGTCCACACTAACTGTATCTGTGTCATTTTGGGCATTTGCTTCAGATGTTGGCTGATGAGTTACACGCCGATGTGCAGTTTTCCTTTTCAACAGGCCATTCTCTATTTTGACAAGATAGGACCTCGGGGCTGCTGTCTGTTGTATGACAGTCCCATGAGTGTTCTCTGTGGTGATCCATACACTCTGGCCTGGGTGCAAGTCAGGTAAGTAGTTTGTTCTGTGACGTTTGTTGTAGAGTTGCTCTTGTTCTTTCTTGCCTTGTGTCTCCATATTCCGGAACTGCTTAATGTTGGGCCAGTGTGGAGACAACGTTTTGGGCACTTGAGACAGAGTGGTCCTTAGCTGTCTCCCTATGAGAAGCAGTGCTGATGAATAATTGTTCTCCATTGGAGTGGCTCAATAACTGAGTAAAGCTTTAGCATAATCTCCTCCCTCTTTCCACAAGCCTTTCACGGTGGCTACAGCTCGCTCAGCCTCTCCGTTGGCTTGTGGGTATCTTGGGCTGCTGGTTATGTGAGTGAATCCATACTCTCTGGCAAATTCTTTGAAAAGAGTACAGGCATACTGTGGGCCATTGTCTGACATCAGCAGCATCAGCAGCCCTGGGACCCCATGCCAACCAAAGATGTTCTTCAAAGCCGATATGACTGTGTTGGTGGATGCAACATGGAGATGGGCAACTTCGATGTATTGGGAGAAATAGTCAACCACTACAAAGTAGGTGGTCTTATCCCAGATGACTATGTCTGTCCCCACACATTGCCATGGTCGCTCAGGTACAGGAGTCATCAACAGGGGTTCCCTCTGTGCTGTTCTGTGTTTTGTGCATATATGGGACAGTTTTCAACTTTCTGGCTAATGTTAGCTGAAAGCCCTGGCCACCAGACTGACTGACGGGCCCTGGCTCGGCACTTCACTATCCCTTGGTGGCCCTGATGGAGGATGTCGAGCATGCCTTCTCTTAACGAGCTGGGGATGACAATTCTTTTTCCTTTCAGGAGAAGATCCCCAGCAAGGGACAGGTTCTGTTTCTCCTTCCAGTAAGGTGCTATATCAGGTGGCAGTTGGGCTTTGTCAGGCCACTCAGTGCAACAGTAGTGAATTAGTGTACTGCAGATGGGGTCTTTTTTCTGTCTCTCTGCAAGCTGGTGCAGTCTAGCTTCAGTAGCTGGAAGAGACTGTCTGATTGAGTCCACAAATATTTGGACATCTGCTTCCTGCTCCTTCTCTGCCTGAGTGACCGTGTACTCCACTGGTGCTCGCGACAGTGTATCTGCGGTGATGAGCAGCTTTCCAGGCACATGTACAATGTCATATTTAATTTCCAGAATGGCTTTGACCTTGCTTGGGTCAGAGTTGACTCCCTCAGTGGTGATACAGTGTCCAAAAAACATAATTTTTTCTTCGGGCAAACTCACATTTGTCCTTGTTCAGAGTTAGCCCTTCATTTCTCAGTCTCCTGAGTACCGGATGCAGCCTGGCATACCACTCCTTTGCAGCCCTCCAGCATTTGTCTCATTCATCGCTGGAAATGTTCTGGGGCTGAGGATATCCCAAATGGCAGTCTGTTGAAACAGTAGCAACCAAATGGGGTTATGAAGGTGGTCAGGAGAGCGCTGTCTTTGGTCAAGGGAATTTGCCAAAATCCTGATGTGGCATCCAGTTTGGTGAAAACTTTCGCTCCTGAGAGTATAGCTAGCGTGTGATCCACAGCTGGTAGGATAGGTCTCTCCCGCTTTACCCATTTATTCAGGGGTGTCAGATCTATACACAGCCTGATATTCTCCTTTGAACTCGCTTTGGGCACAATCACTAGGCTGGTACACCACGGAGTGGGTTGAGTGACCTTATCACTTCCATGCGATTAAGTTCTGCCCTGACTTTATCTCGCATTGGAAGAGGGACTCGACATGGGGCAGACAGGGCATATGGTGTGGCCCCTGACTCCAGTTCAATTTTGTATGAGTCCCTCAGCTTCCCCAACCCTTTGAACACCACGAGGTATCTATTTCAGACGTCTTCACCCACCTGAACTGTGTGCATTCGTTTAACAAGAGTCAAGGCCTCAATGTCTGGAAGACCCAACAGCGGTTTCATCAGGTTGACTACCACATAAATGTTCTGTTCAGCTGTCTTGTTTCCAAACTCTAGTTTTCCTTTGAAATATCATTTTACATTCAAAAGCTGCCTGCCTGGACCATACAGGGTATCCTGGTTGGCGGCAGTTTCCCATGCTAGTCTGTGGAGTAGTGGTGGCTCGGAATAGCTGTAAGTCCAGCTCCAGTGTCTAGTTTGAACTCTGTTGTTTCCCCATTCAACTCAATAGTTTCTGTCCACTCATGTTCAACACTGTCAATCTCAATAACCACCTCACCGAGGAAGGTGACATCTTCTGCTCCATGGTCCACAGAATCTACTGTGATATCACAGATGCCACTGGCTGATCGACATTTTTTGGCAAAATGTCCTTTACGTTTGCATTTACGGAATTCTGCATCTTTGGCAGGGCATCCTTCTACTGGTGCTTTATTGTGTTTCCACATCTACCACAACCTGTGCCACAGTTTTTACTTTCTGGCTTGACTAGTGAGCTGTATTTTTGCCCTTTTGTGCCTCTTTTGTGCCTTTTGTGCATCAGAAAATAACAAGCTAGCGGACGTGATTGAAGCCTCTAGCGTTAGTGGCTAAAAATGTAGCATAGCGCAGTATACTTCCACTTAGTCACTGTCGTAGCATGGATATAACAGTCGCTGGTAAACACGCTGAAGCTACCTGAACTTAAACAACAGTCTGAGCTTACTCAGAGAACTAACAGCTTATATCCGAGATGATCACGACACAGTTCGGGTGCCATTTGTAGAGATCGGGGTGATCTCCGTGGAGTGGAATGGAAGAACACCAGACAAAAATCTTCATACCTCAGCTGTAGTTTTATTGAGGACAGACATTGTTGTGATAGGTCATGGTTCCAGGCTTCCAGCACTGAAAAGCGGATTATCACAAAAATTGGTGATGACGGTTCACACGAGCGTCTACCCAATACCACAATATAACCGGAACTTGCCCCTCAACGGAAGTAATACATCACAAAATGGACGCCTAGGCAGTGATCATTATATACTGTGTGTGTGTGTGTGTGTATATATATGTATATATATATATATATATATATATATATATATATATATATATATATATATACATATGGAAGCGGAACCTTCCACTTCTGGATGGCGGCGTGAATTCACGTTTGCAGTGGCCTCACCCAGTACTATCCATGCAGTGTCTTTGTCCATGTCTGTGTCTAAGTTTTGTCTTCATTCGATGGCTGGGAGAGCTGGCGCTAGATCAGCTGGGAGAGCTTGGTCTGCTGCATCCTGTGGGCCACAGCCTTGCCCAGCGCTGCGCCCGAGGAGGTAACACTGAGGGCGGTCTGACAGGATGCGAAAGCGGGGCAGGCTAAACTAACTGCTAGCCCATGCAGACCAGCAGCTCCGATAACACCGATGGTAGCCTCACCTGCTGTTGACTGTGGTGTTTTTAATGTCGTCATGTGGAGTGTGGGGAGGTTTGTCAAGGGTGTCTGGCTGGGAGAGCTGGCGCTGGATCAGCTGGGAGAGCTTGGTCTGCTTCGTCCGGTAGGCCCAGGGAACATGGCCCCTGCCTGCAGCTGCGCCCAAGGAGGAAACACCAAGGGCGGTCTGACAGGACGCGGATGCGGTGCAGGCTAAGCTAACTGTTAGCCCATGCAAACCGGCAGTTCCGACAGTCATCCTGGCTGGCATTCGTTCCCTTAGACAGTGATTTTTTTTTGGTCATTTCATTTCATGCACTTGCACACATAAATAAAATGAAACATCATTTCCCCAAGCCCACAGCAGTGCAACACAAAGACAAAAGCACATATCTAAAAACTACAAAAACAAATATATACAAACTAACATATATATCTAAACTAAAAAAAAAAATCACTGTCCAGGAGAACGAACGGCAGTCAGGATGACTGTTGAAACTGCTGGTCTGCATGGACTAGCAGTTAACTTAGCCTGCCCTGCTTCTGCGTCCTGTCAGACCACCCTCTGTGTTTCCTCTTCGGGCACAGCTCTGGTAAGGGCAGTGGTCCTTGGGCCCACAGGATCCAGCAGACCAAGCTCCCTCAGCAGATCCAACACTAGCTCTCCCAGCCCGACACCTTGGACACGCCTCCCCACACTCCACACGACGACACTAAAACACAGTCAAGGCTAGGTGAGGCCGCTGCCAGACCGCCCTTGGTGTTACAGGAACTGCTGGTCTGCATGGGCCAGCAGTTATCCTAGCCTGCCCCGCTTCCGCATCCTGCCAGACCACCCTAGTGTTACCTCCTTGGGCACAGCTCTAGGCAGGGCCCTGGTTCCTGGGCCCACAGGACACAGCAGACCAAGCTCTCCCTGCCGATCCACCTCCAGCTCTCCCAGCCATCAAATGAAGACAAACTTAGACGCAGACATGGACAGAGACACTGCATGGATGGTATTGGGTGAGGCCGCCGCAAAAGCGAATTTATGCCACCATCTTCCCACACCGGTACTGGGTGAGGCCACTGAAAACGAGAATTCCGCCGCCATCTTCCCATACCGGAAGCAGACTATATATATATATATATATATATGTGTGTGTGTGTGTTTGTGTGTGTGTGTGTGTGTGTGTGTGTGTGTGTGTGTGTGTGTATACTATATATCTACTCATATATTTTCGGGAATGTGTGTGTGTGTGGTGTTAGTGTGTGTGTGTGTTAGTTAGTGTAGATAGCGGGACCGAAAACTAAAGCATTTATGATCCTAATTCTTTCTGGAGGTGGTAGGTATTGTTTCAGAGAGTAAGGGAAAAATCCCAGAAAATTAAAATTATGCATAATTATGCATAAATATGCAAAATATGCATTTGTGTAAAAATGGCTAAAAACCACTTTTCTCGGCATTTCAGATGATTCTGAGCATCTTTGGTTTTTTCACCTATATAAAAAAAATTGGGACAAATGTTTTGGCATTATGCAAAATATAGTATGCATTTTTGCAAAAATGCACTTATGATCCTAGTTTTTTTTGGAGGTGGTAGGTATTGTTCCAGAGAGGACCAGAAAAATAGCAGAACATTAAAATATAATTATAATAATTATGCAAAATATGCATTTTCTAAAAATGGCTAAAAACCACTTTTCTCGGCATTTCAGATGATTCTGAGCATTTGGGGGGAGGGAGTTGGAGTTGGGGGGGGGGTTAGGGGCAGGGGGAAAGCGGTTAGCTGGCAGGATGAAGAGGAGGGAGATTTAGACGGATGGATAACCAAACCGCTACATTGTAGTGGGGTTCTTCTAGTATATATTATAAGTTGATGATCATCTATCATAATTGTGTGTATAGGGCTGGGTTCAAATAAACTGAAAATGTGAAGGAAAACTGCCATGCAAGGTTTTCATAGTGACCTGAAAGAATTGTAATATATGCAGAGGAATATAAAATGCTCAATTTAAAGTGAAGCCAAACCTGACATAGGACTTGTTGAAATTTGCTCTTTGGAGAACATTTATATTCAAAACACTTTGCTGAAACCCCTGAGTGAACATTTTGTAGTGCAGATGGGACGATCCTACATTGGTGTCTGGCGCAGAGCCCCCCACACCCCCCAATCTCTGTGCATGTGTGTGTGGAGAACAAACATTCCAGTGCTGATCCATGGTGTGACCCTGATAACTACAGTGTGTTTAGCCAAGGTGGGAGTTACCGTTTGTGCATAGGCTGGTGTGTGTGTGTGTGTGTGTAGTTGTGTATACTTGCGTATCAGTGTAGGTAGTAGAGTGTGAGTTCCCATGCCCTCATAAACCCCCAGATAGTTAATTTGTTAACAGGGCATCAATGACTGAACCGTACATGATCGAAAGCAAGGCCACGCAGAGCAAACTCCTTGTCTCTGAGAGACTGAAAGACGGATGTGGGTGAATGACAGAGAGAATTGAGGCAGAGACGGGAGTTGCTGCACATTAAATGACTTGTCAGATCTCTTCTCTATTAAATCTACTGAGTGTCACTGACAGGTACAGTCAACAACTCCCTAGAGCACTCGCACGCACGAGCAGAAGGTAAATAGTGAGGAGGAGGAGGAGGAAGAGAAGAGGGAGGTGGAGAGTTGGGAAATGTCTCTGCCTGGTGTCCTCGGCACCTCCCTACAGTAGAGAGGGTGGGAGGGCAAAGGGAGGTCTGGGGAACGTCTCTGTCAACGGTACAAGAGAAGAACGATTTGTGGTCCTGTGGCACACGCCAGTCAAACAACCAAAATTCCAGGATGCATAATCCATCAACTGACCGAAAATGTCACATAAATCCTTCACAGAGGGGGCACAGAGGCGTTGCCGGACTTTTCTTTGCTGAATTCTTTGGGAAAGTGGGGAAAAGGTTTTCAAAAATAGCTCATCAGATGGGATTTCGATGAAGCAACCGAAATTGTTTTTTTTATCACTGATTATCATGAGATTAGGGCAAACCCTCACTTGCAGGAGCACACAACGGTTTCACAAAATAGCACTGAAAACGCAGGAGGTCATCAGCTCCATAACAGGTGAATCATTAGACAAACACTGTGGCACAGAACTACACCACACACCCAAAACTGGTTATTTGGTGTGTGTGTGTGGGGGGGGGGCATTGTATGTATGTATGTATGTATGTATGTATGTATGTATGTATAGACAGACAGACAGACAGACAGACAGACAGACAGACAGATAGATAGATAGATAGATAGATAGATAGATAGATAGATAGATAGATAGATAGATAGATAGATAGATAGATTGACAGATTGACAGATTGACAGATTGACAGATTGACTGACTGATTTCAGGTTCGCTCACAAGGGTTAAAAAACAAACCGTCTCGTGTGAAAGTGCCCAGTTGCTTGAACGGAGATGATAAAAGTCGTCCCAAACATTCAAAGACAAAAAGAAGAGGAGGCGAAAAAAAGTGACACCGAGAGGAAGAAACGTTCATCTCCTACCTTTAACGGAAGACTGTCGGCTGGGATGACGGACGGGGAGTGGAAGGGAAGGGCAGGAAAGGAGAGCGCAGCGCGCGGTCCTTCTCCGGTTCACTTCATGTATGAACACGAACTCTCCATCCGCGTGTCCGCGGAGCCGGGCTGCACGCGCCAAGTAACGTCAAGTAACGCCATGCCCACTCGCACAGGTAGTATATACTATGGCATTCATTCATAATTATGAGCAGTCCGAAACGTTTAATATATACGCAACTCTCTTTATTGCGATTAGGCGAACAAGTCCATTCTAGTTTATGTCATTGTGGAGATCTGCTCCTAAACATTGGACTGCTGCTACTCCCATTCCTCACCTTTAAAACGCCACTGCATGGCCAGGCACATCTGCGCTGTCTAACATGACCAACATGCACACGTGATGTATAGAATTAAATCACGACTTGTCGGAGTGTCCTTCTCAGATCATACGTTTGACTAGAGACGAACGCAGCTGGCGGATTTAAAATAAGAACAATTATAAAATTAAACTTATATACCGTTTTTCTAATACTCAAAGTCGCTAAAAGCAAACAATACTGTCACGTGACAGCCCCCCCAAAAAAAACACCACACCGTTGTTATGTAGCTTCTCTGATGAGGCAGAAGACAAAGAGGAGTCTCACAAGAGAAGTCAGTGTTTGATCAAAAGTGTAAAGACCTCAAGTTCATACCTTCATTCCCTCCAGCTCAGGATTGTGTGTATGCATGCTGGTGTGTGTGTGTGTGTGTGTGTGTGTGTGTGTGAGAGAGAGAGAGGGGGGGGGGTGGGGGTGGAAGGAAACTATCCCAGCAGACACTGAGCAGAACCCTAGAAAGGTCACCCATCATTTGGGTTGGGACCCCTTGGGACCCCCCCCCCACACACACACACACCACTCACACTTCTGTCTCTGCTTCAATTCACCTAACATGCACATATTTGGACTGTGGGAGACAACCCACGCTGACACAGGAAAAACATACAAACTCCAAACAGAAGGGCCAGGATCAAACCTCGGACCCTCTTGTTTTAATGTAACATTACTATCCACACTATGCCACGGCGGCACCCCGTTTTTACTCTACCTGTGCAGAATAAAATGGGCATGCATCAGTCATTTAAACTACTGCACATCAATTATCATTAGATAGGTATTCACCGTAACCATATCTCTATTGCCAGCCCAGATTACATGCCGTTACTCTTTAAAGTCAAACAAGGGCTTGTCTATATTAACTTTCCCCAACAAGCTGCTTCTAGTCAAGCTGAGAGACACTTGTCCTGCATACCGTGGGTCAGCGTCACAGAGTAAAAGGTGTTATAGCACAGTATATCACAGCACACAACAGGACAATGCACAGGCCAGTCTGCACTGTGATCTGCACTAGACCCCCCCAGGCCCAGGCAGTGCACATGAAAACCCACAGCTTTACCGAATACAATACAATTTGACAAGTCTGCATTGATTCATTTCAGTCATCAAGGTTAAACTTTCATATTACTGTTATTTTTTCTCACAGAGTAAAGTGGTTCGGGGACTTGAATACACACTTCTCTCTCTCAGGACACGAGCACCTTTCACATGTGTTGCTCCGGTGGTATAAACAGACTGGAAGGAGTGAAGACGTGCCGTCTTTACCGTGATGGATTCTTGAGCTCACACTGCTGTGCCGAGGCTGACATGCTTCAGGCTCTTCTGACTTTTGGTCAAATGTGTGTTTCAGAGACCTGTAAAACCTTCTGCACATGTCATCCTGTTGGTACCGTATGAACAGGTGGGGAGATGTTACATCGTTGTCTATCATCGGTCATGTCTGCTCACAAGGACACGGCTTGAACCCCACATCCAACTAAAATGAGTCAACTTACAATGAAACAGCGGCATTAAAAGTAACCAGGGGAAGTAAAAATCAAATTAGTCTGGGGAGAAAATTAGGAAGAATATTAAGATTTATTTCCTTCTTTGGACATATTTTATTTAGTCCTTGTGGTACATTGAGCATGGTGGCACAGTGGCGCAGTGGTTAGGGCGGTCACCTCACAGCAAGAAGGTCCTGGGTTTGAGACCCGGGGTAGTCCAACCTTGGGGGTCATCCTAGGTCATCCTCTGTGTGGAGTTTGCATGTTCTCCCCGTGGCTGCATGGGTTTCCTCCGGGTGGTCCGGCTTCCTCCCACAGTCCAAAGACATGTAGGTCAGGTGAATCGGCCACACTTTGTCCTTAGGTGTGAATGTGTGTGAATGTGTCAGCCCTGTGATGGACCAGCAGCCTGTCCAGGGTGTCTCCCGCCTGCCGCTCAGTGACTGCTGGGATAGGCTCCAGCATCCTGTGACCCCGATGGGGATAAGAGGCTTGGGTAATGGATGAATGGATGGATGGATGTGGCACATTGAACATGTATCATACACCTATAATTTCTTAATCTCAATGACCATTGTAGACCAATAAAATTAAATGGGCATCTACAAAAGCACTATATAATTGTTATTATTATTATTATACAAATTTCCCTTAACTTCATGCCATAATACAACATAATAAGTGGGCCCATGCCTTGGGCCTAGGGTTAGAATGAGGTAGAAGTCTATGTGATGGATAGCGTCTTTCTTAGGACATGAGATGTTCCAAGTAGTGCGATCTTCTGTAGTTCTTGTATTCTGATGTTACCCGAGATCCATTGGGTGTATTTCTCCATCCCTTTTTTTACAAGTCCCAGGGCTCCTGTCACTACTGGTATTGTTGTGGTTTTCATTCCCCACATTCGTTCAATCTCGATTTCAAGGTCTTTATATTTCGACAGTTTTTCAGTTACTTTTACTGAGGTGCTCCTTTCAGCCGGGATGGACATGTCGATGAGTAGGCAGCTTTTTTTTTCTTCTTTTTTTGTTCTGATGATGATGTCTGGTCTGTTGGCCTTTATCTCACCATCTGTCTGTATTGGCATGTCCCATAAGATTGTGATGTCGTCTTTTTCTGTTACTGTTTGGGACTCGTGCTCGTACCATTTTTCTTTTGTGTTGATGCTGAGTTCTTTGCAGATGTTCCAGTTCAGGTATGTGGCGGCCTTGTTGTGTCTTTGTAGGTATTCAGTTTTGGCCAGCTCAGGGCACCCTGCCACGATATGGTCAATGGTTTCCTGGAATTGACCACATATCCTGCACGCTGGGTCTGTGCCATCTTAGAGGATTTTGCTCCGGTAGTAATTGGTCTTGGTGGCCTGGTCTAGGGCAGCGATGTTAAAGCCCTCTGTTTCAGATTTCAGCCCAGCTGTTTTGAGCCATTGGTTGGTCATATGTTGGTCTACAACTTTCTCACCTACTCTTTTTGGGTATTGCCCGTGCATTTGTTTCCCTTCCCATTTTTGTTTCATTTGTTCTTGGGCGTGACGCTTTGCTTTTTGTTTGATTTTTCGGGCGTGGATGGTTGGAGCTTCATTTTCAGGTTGCGGTGTTTCAGGGAGGTTGAGCTCTGTTCTGAACATTGCGGCTTGGTTAGCTACGGAGTAGTTTTTGTTTTGTTTTTCCTGCTCTCTAGCAATCATGAGAAGGGGGTCATCTTTGGTGCTAAGGTAAGTATCTAGGCCTATTGTTGTTGTTTTGTAGGCAGTTTCCAGTTGGATTAGACTCCTGCCACCCTCATTTCTGGGGAGGTACAATCTATCCACATCTGATTTTGGGTGGTGATGGTGCATCATCTCTAAGGCGAGTATTTTCTTGTTTTTGTATCTAGTTTCCTGATCTCTTCTAGTTTCCAGTCGACAATGTTGAAGCTGTAAGTTACGACTGGTGTAGCCACGGTGTTGATGGCTTCCATTTGGTTGGATGCATTGAGTTCGGATTTTGTTACCATTCGTATTTTTTGGTAGTACTCCTTTCTGATCTTTTCTTTCATTTTGGCATGTTGTATCCCGTCCCCTTCATTTGCTCCCAGGTATTTGTATGTGCCTTCTTGTTCTGGGTCTTGGATGGTCGTGTCTAGGTCAATTTGGATGGTTTCGGCGGTGGCAAGTTTTCCTTTTTTGAATGTAACTTTGGCACATTTGTCTAGTCCGAACTCCATTTGGTTGTCGTCACTGAAACATTTTACGATGGTCAAAAGGCCAGTTTGTTCTTGGTCATTCTTGGTAAAGGTTTTCAGGTCATCCATGTAGACTAGATGGTTAATAGCACATGAACCTGTAGTATAACCATAGCCTTTGTTGTTCAGGAGGGAGGATAGTGGAGTAAGAGCTATGCAAAAGAGGTGAGGAGAAGGACAGTCGCCTTGAAATATGCTGCTATTGATGTTGATCTGCCTTGAATGTAGCGTCCCGTCTGTGTATTTTAGAACAAGGTTTTCCATTGGTCCATATTTGCTGTTAGGAACTGGATAAGAATTGGCGATATTTGATAAGGATTGGTGATATTTGATAAGGATTGGCGATATTTGATAAGGATTGGTGATATTTGCAAGATCTGTGGGATTCCATATCTTGCAAATATTGACTTCATGTGTCTAGCCACACAAGTAGCAGTAGTCGTTACCGTGATTGCAAGCCTGAACATTTTGATTTCTTATATTAGCGAACTGGTGTTTGGACACCACCCACAACCTAGTCATTAAGGTTGCATCTTCCCGCCATTCTACTTTGGGACCGGATGTGGTCAGCAGATTCATCTTTCCTAAATCGTCCATCATTGACTGCGTAGCTCCTCCTGTTGGCGAACTCGATGAACTGTGAGCCAGGAAACACCACGGATTTATTCAAGTAAGACTGTTCCAGTAGCCATTCACTTCATGGATTTAGTCAAGTAAAACCTCCAGTTAAGGGCCCAAACGAGATATCTCCTTGTGTTTATTATTTTGTTTATTTGGGTGTTGTGCACGACAGGGGTATTGCAGCGCTGCAACATATCAGTGTATAATTCATACTTGTATTTTGCATATATTTTTTTTTTTTGTATTTGCGAACCACCATATTAATATTGGTACGGACTGTTATTCCCTATCTACACCTATCGAAAGTATGATGCAACTCTACTTACCTTGTGCCTAGTCCAGATGATTCACACACAGTCAACTCATACTATACCTGACCTTGAGGTAAAATTCTATCCTTATTAAAGAAGGGTTACATAGAATTAATTAATTATGATGATGATGATGATGATTATTATTATTATTATTATTATAAAAATGTCCTTTAACTTCATGCCATAATACAACATAATAAGCGGGCCCATGCCTTGGGCCTAGGGTTAGAATGAGGTAGAAGTCTATGTGATGGATAGCGTCTTTCTTAGGATATGAGATGTTCCAAGTAGTGCGATCTTCTGTAGTTCTTGTATTCTGATGTTACCCGGGATCCATTGGGTGTATTTCTCCATCCCTTTTTTTACAAGTCCCAGGGCTCCTATCACTACTGGTATTGTTGTGGTTTTCATTCCCCACATTCGTTCAATCTCGATTTCAAGGTCTTTATATTTCGACAGTTTTTCAGTTACTTTTACTGAGGTGCTCCTTTCAGCCGGGATGGACATGTCGATGAGTAGGCAGCTTTTTTCTTTTTTGTTCTTGATGATGATGTCTGGTCTGTTGGCCTTTATCTCACCATCTGTCTGTATTGGCATGTCCCATAAGATTGTGATGTCATCTTTTTCTGTTACTGTTTGGGGCTCGTGCTTGTACCATTTTTCTTTTGTGTTGATGTTGAATGTTTTGCAGATGTTCCAGTGCAGAGATGTGGCGGCCTTGTTGTGTCTTCATAGGTATTCAGTTTTGGCCAGCTCAGGGCACCCTGTCACGATATGGTCAATGGTTTCCTGGAATTGACCACATATCCTGCATGCTGGGTCTGTGCCATCTTTGAGGATTCTATTATTGTTATTGTTATTATTATTGCTATTATTATTACTGAATAAACTTAAAATACCTGCTTTTGCGAACAACCGACTATTATTCAAAAATAATGACTTCTAGCCAGCACTGGACTTGTAATTGCATATTTAATATTATGTTGTCTCAATACAGTAAAGCAGACATTTCTGTTTGACCTTTTTGGCAGCCCATGTTTATCTTGATCATGAATGAAGATTCCTGAATTTTGTCTGGATGATGACAAGCTCGCCATATGTAGGCCTATCCTTTGTCAGCCATGCTATTTTTTTGCTATGTTTTGCACGGGTCCGTCTCTCATCGGCTGTCTGTATAATTTCTTTCCCTCATCGACATGCAAAGCAATATCATGTTCTCATAGTGCTGAGGTTTCATCCATGAGAGCATCACAGAATTTTCACCTCAAGTCCAAGACATCTTCAGCCGTGCCTCCTATGGACCCTTGGTAATCGTGACCTTCCCCATGGTTTGCTGAAAGACCTGATGTGGGCCAGCGGGGCCCTCCACTTCTGAAACTCTGGGAATAATCACCATCAAAATACCTCGGTTTGACTTGGAGATGACCTGTTACACCTCTGCAATCAGTATAGCCTATTCTTTTACTACAGGGTCCGAAAGGGGCAAGATACTGTCATGTTGTAAACTAAGAGAGGGTTTGTTTATATCTAGTTCAGATGATATATGCTATGCAGTATTTTGTCAAAAGCTTACCACAAGTATTATTTGCCTCATTAACCTCCGACAATTTGCAGATCTGGCAGGGAGAATAATATAATGCCTGGTACTTATTTGCAAAGCCTTGTAACTGGCCGAGTTGTGTATGCGGTATTAGAGCGCCCCCGTGTGTCCCCATCCTCTAACTTCAGTCAATGCTTCTGCCCAGTTTAACCTTGACTCTGCTTTCCCAATTCTTCACTGCACCAAGGATAAGCACTTTCGAATTTATTGAGGAAATGTATTTGTTAAAGGATTCACAAGTTTACAGAACTACGTATGCACACACACACACAATGGGTGACAATTTTCAAAACGTATCTTTTCAAGCTGGCATATTCAGTCTGATCCACACTTCACTGAGTTTTGTGCAGATGATGATTTTATGCTTATCTGTTGTATTAACCTTTTATTGTCTACCCTGCTTTGTTTTGATTTTATGCTCTCTGATACAGTGCTGCTTGTTTTAACTGTGTTCTGTAAGGTGTCCTTGAATGCTCTGAAAGGCGCCCACAAATAAAATGTATTATTATTATTATTATTATTATTAAATTAAAGGAATAATCAACAGAAAGTGTGTTAATAAGGTGTTCAACTGGGTTGAGATCTGGTGACTGTGAAGGCCGTAGCATATGATTTACATCATTTTCATGGTTATCAATTCATTCAGTAAGCCCTCGTGCTCTGTGGATGGGGGCAGTGTCATCCTGGAAGACACCACTCCTATCAGGACAGAAATGTCTCATCATAGGGTAAAGGTGATCACTCAGAATAACTTTGTATTGATTTGCAGTGACCCTTCCCTCAAAGGGGACAAGTGGACCCAAACCATGCCAGGAAAATGCCCCCCACAGGATAACAGAGCCCCCTGACCCCGTCCCTGTAGGGGTCCAGCATTCCGGTGTTTCCTTTCATTTGTCACCCGTGTGTGTGTGTGCATGTGTGTGCGTGTGTTTGTGTGTATGTATACTTATTTGATTGATTGATTCTGATTTTAACGCCAGTTGTGATTGTGATCAGAACTGAAAGCAGCTTTCACATCAGCCAGTGATCGTTGTGATTTTATATATATATATATATATATATATATATATATATATATATATATATATATATATATATATATATATATATATATATATATATATATATATATATATATACACTCACTGGACACTTTATTAGGTACACCTTGCTAGTACCGGGTTGGACCCCCTTTTGTAGTGTTGTAGTACTCGATATCGGTCTTGGTCTAGAGACCGGTCTCGAGACCACTTTTTAAGGGTCTCGGTCTCGTCTCGGAATCGAAGGCATTTTTACTCGGTCTTGTCTCGGTCTCGGACTGGGCGAACTCGGGATTTTTGATCAAGACCGGTCGAGACCGGGCCAGCACTATGATAACAGAGAAAAGAAGAATGCAGCTGCTGCCTTCCCGGTGTCACACACTCTTTGTGACACCCGGAGTGACACGCCCCCTGTACAGAGTGGATCAAGACGACTGGAGACGCTGCGCCCCCGGGAAACCCGCCATGAAAAATGTCGGCAAACTCAACCATCATTAAGTTTGGTTTCCAAAACCATAAGGACTTTATCTGTAAAAGGACATGCAAGCGAAAACACTCTGCAGTGTGCAAATTCTGCGGTGCACAACTCACAGAAACCGCCGGGACAACGTCAAGCTTTTATCGGCACATTGAGAGGAAGCATAAAGACAGGTAAATTAACCGTTAAATTAGCTACACTGGGAAAGTTAAAATCTGAAAATTTCAACACCCCATCCTAAGACATTGAGCCAAAATGAGCTCTTTTCTTCCCACGATCGTTTTTTTGCTAACTTTCAGAGCACCGAGTGTATATTACAGCCAAGTTAGCTTGCATAGCATTGTCAAAAGCAAGATAACAGAATAACAAACAATGAACCCGCCAGGTATTAGTCGAGCCCCCAGGCGCCAGGTATTATTCGAGCCCCCAGGCACCAGGTATTAGTCGAGCCCCCAGGTGCCAGAAATTAGTCCAGCCCCCAGGCGTTACTTGGGAGGTTCTTTTGCAATGCAAACGTTTTTCACTACACCAGTAAATGCAGTAAATGGGTTGAACTTTAGATGCGACCATCGGGAGATATTTCTAGTCTACAGCGTCCTCCATGTTGGTGCTTCGGCTGCAGAAATTAGATCGTTTGGCTCAACAATGAGACAGAAAGCTAACGCTGTGCTAGCTAGTTCAAAGTCAATAACACTGAATGAGTACGGTTAATCTAATTTGTTTGATAAAAAATATTGTAAAAAAAACATTAAAAAGCACATTTTAAGACAATAAAAACTCAGTAAGGGTAATGCTAAAAAATGTAAAAGCTTGTTTAAAAGCAGTAATTTAAAGTGACATTTGATTTCATTCATTTTAAAAAAGTGAATATATATTGACTATATAGTGATGCATGATGTCTCTCTGGCTTCTATAATTTGTTGCTTGTTTGCACTAAGCACATGCCTGTTAGAGATGTAACGTTTGAATCTTCTGAGAATTCTCTCTTGGTATTGGTGGGACTTAATCATTTTAATTCCTCCTCAATTTCAGGTTCCTGGAGTACAAGGCTGGACAACAGGCAGATACTACACAGCCAACTATGGCATCCTTTGCCCAGAAAGTGCTGATCTACAGTCTCCATTCCCCAAGGCAGCAAGCCATCAGCGATGCCATTGTCAAAGATTTGATAATTGGGTGTTGCCTGCCACTGTCCCTTGTGGAAAATGAACATTTTAAACACTTTCTTGAGATTGTAGATAACAAGTACACACCAATCTCTAGGAGAACAATTTGTGAGAAACACATACCAGTTTTGGTAAAGAAAGTTAAGGAGACTGTTCTTGAGAAGCTGGAGAAAAGCTCAACAGTGTCCTTAACTAGTGATATCTGGTCTGATCGTAGACTGCTTTCCTTCCTCGGAGTAACTGCTCATGTGTGCAACAAGTCAAATGAATCCTATGCCCTTGAATCCTACTTGCTGGACTGTAGACATTTCACAGGCAAACATAGTGGAGAGCGAATTTCTTCTGCCTTTGAGGAGATCACCGACGAATGTGGTATCCGTCAGAAGATAAGTTATATTGTCACAGACAATGCTGCCAATATGAAGTGTGCTTTTAAAGTTCAGATGCCACAACAGCAGTCAGATGACAGTGAGAGTGAGGAGGAGAATCTAGATGATGAGCACCTGTGGGAGGACATGAATTCTGTGGAGGACACAGAGCTACTCTGGTCATCAGGTGAGCGTCTTTCTTGTTTTGCTCACTCCCTGCAGTTAGTTGTGAATGACAGCATGAAGGAAGTTAAAGCCATCTCTCGCAGCATTGCCAAAACATCACGCTTCTTAACTCTGTTACACAGCAGCTCACAGTTCAAAGACAAATTTGAGGCTGCATTTGACTCTACGAAGACTATTCCTGCTGCAAACAACACTCGCTGGAACAGCACTTTCAAACAAGTGCAGGCCCTCACAGCTCTGGACCATAAAGCTCTGACTGAAATGTGCAGCAAGGACTATGAAGAAGTGGTATTCAGCACTCGTGAGTGGAACCAGCTTAAAGAGCTGACTTCAGTTCTCGCACAATTCTCAGAGGCAACAGACCTGACAGAGGGAGAGAAATACGTTACCATTAGCATGGTTGTTCTGACTGTTCTGGACCTGCATACACACCTTGTGAAGATGGGAGAGACACGAGTACAGTGTTGGCCATTAGTAAAGGCCCTCCATCAGTCTCTGATTAAAAGATTCAGTGGAATCTTTGGCAAAACAAATATGACTAAAGACAGTGGGGGACAGGAACCTTCCAGCCATAATGTGTATTTTTTAGCTACAATGCTTGATCCACAGTTTGGATTAAGCTGGGTGGATCTGGATGTTACTAATGGGCTAAATGCAATGCCACTCATGAAGTTTAGAGATGAGCTGAAGAAAACACTGACAGGTATACACACATACATTTTACATCAAGAGAAAAATATTGTGAGAGCAGTTTTATTTGATACCTGCAGACACTGTATATCCTTTAATCTAACCTGTTTTTGTTTTTTGTTTTTTTCCATTTGCTTGTGTTTTTCAGACACTTTGATCGCTGAGGTTGAAAATTTGATGGACTGTGAAGGTAGAGCAATGGACTACGGAGCCAGAAATGGAGAGTCCCCTGGTGATTCACCTCCAGTCAAATGCTCACGCCTTCTTTCTCGTTACAAGGCTCACAAAAAGCGCAGCACAGGCCAAGATACAAGTATCAGGGCACAGATAAGTAAATACTTTGATGCCATACAGAATACTGAAACTGATGATGCACTTGTCTTCTGGGACAAAAACCATGACAGATTCTCACAACTCCACAACTTGGCACTGAAGGTGTTGTCAGTTCCAGCGTCCTCTGCACCAGTTGAGAGGGTATTTAGTAGAGGAGGCATCATCATGAGGCCCCACCGAGCCCGTTTAGGTCACAAAATGCTTCAGGCTCTAATTTTTCTGAGGTGCAACCAAGCTTTTGTTTAACCTCCTCATCCCTAGAGCCATGCAGGATCCTCCCATCTCACCCTAACCCTGGCCCAGAAATGGGACCTTTGAGGTCTTTCACAACCACCCCTTTGTGAGTGTATTCTTAGTGTTGAGCTCAGACTTTTAAGGGTTTTACACATGTTGTTCATGCTTGGCATGCCACAATTTTCAGTTAAATTATTCCTAGTTAATTTATGCTTTAATTTTATGAAGCAAAGTTGTTATGGCTGCCTAGGAGAATTAATACTTATAAAAAGAACATTGTCTGGCCTTCTCTGTTGTTGTGAAAGTTCTTCATAGCCGTGCACCTAAGTTGTTTTTTCTTTTTCTATGTGAGTGTGCTCACTTTTTTGCTTCTTTGGAAATCTACATGTCTTTTATAAGACTCGTGCAAAAACTAAAAGAAAGTGTATCTTATTTCAGATGATGTATTTATCTGTTTACACTTAGGCACAATAATTCAACAAATCCAGATTAACATCTTCTTGCAAGATATAAACAAAAAAAGACTTAATTGCTTGAAAATGAGTCAAAATAGCTGGCAAAGCACCAAAAGGCAAAATGTTCAAGAAAATTATTAAAAAATACCTTGCTGAAAAGAAATGTTGCTGTTGTATTTATGTAAAAGAAAACTTGATTAAAGAAAAAGATACTGGTCATTTGTTCTGTTTTGTTGTGATTTTTCTTTGATATATACAGTCTTGGTCTTGTCTCGGTCTCGACCTCCAAATGTCTTGGTCTTGTCTTGGTCTCGACCTCCAAATGTCTCGGCCTCGATACTCTCTAGTCTCGATAATGTCTTGGTCTCGGTTGGTGCGGTCTTGACTACAACACTACCCTTTTGCCTTCAGAACTGCCTTAATCCTTCGTGGCATAGATTCAACAAGGTACTGGAAACATTCCTCAGAGAGTTTGGTCCATATTGACATGATAGCATCACGCAGTTGCTGCAGATTTGTCGGCTGCACATCCATGATGCGAATCTCCCGGTCCACCACATCCCAAAGGTGCTCTATTGGATTGAGAACTGGTAACTGTGGAGGCCATTTGAGTACAGTGAACTCATTGTCATGTTCAAGAAACCAGTCTGAGATGATTCGAGCTTTATGACATGGCGCGTTATCCTGCTGGAAGTAGCCATCAGAAGATGGGAACACTGTGGTCATAAAGGGATGGACATGGTCAGCAACAATACTCAGGTAGGCTGTGGCGTTGGCACGATGCTCAATTGGTACTAAGGGGCCAAAAGTGTGCCAAGAAAATATCCCCCACACCATTACACCACCACCAGCAGCCTGAACCGTTGATACAAGGCAGGATGGATCCATGCTTTCATGTTGTTGACGCCAAATTCTGACCCTACCATCCGAATGTCGCAGCAGAAATCGAGACTCATCAGACCAGGCAACGTTTTTCCAATCTTCTATTGTCCAATTTTGGTGAGCCTGTGTGAATTGTAGCCTCAGTTTCCTGTTCTTAGCTGACAGGAGTGGCACCCGGTGTGGTCTGCTGCTGCTGTAGCCCATCTGCCTCAAGGTTCGACGTGTTGTGCATTCAGAGATGCTCTTCTGCATACCTCGGTTGTAATGAGTGGTTATTTGAGTTACTGTTGCCTTTCTATCAGCTCGAACCAGTCTGGCCATTCTCCTCTGACCTCTGGCATCAACAAGGCATTTTCGCCCACAGAACTGCCGCTCACTGGATATTTTCTCTTTTTCGGACCATTCTCTGTAAACCCTAGAGATGGTTGTGCGTGAAAATCCCAGTAGATCAGCAGTTTCTGAAATACTCAGACCAGCCCGTCTGGCACCAACAACCATGCCACGTTCAAAGTCACTTAAATCACCTTTCTTCCCCATTCTGATGCTCGGTTTGAACTGCAGCAGATCGTCTTGACCATGTCTACATGCCTAAATGCATTGAGTTGCTGCCATGTGATTGGCTGATTAGAAATTTGCGACGGGTGTGCCTAATAAAGTGGCCGGTGAGTGTATATACGTATGTTGTTTTTTTTCCTCCTCCCTTTTTCTCCCCAGTTTTATCCGGGCAATTACCCCACTCTTCCGAGCCGTCCCGGTCGCTGCCCCACCCCCTCTCCCGATACGGGGAGGGCTGCAGGCTACCACATGCCTCCTCCATACATGGGGAGTCACCAGCCGCTTCTTTGCACCTGACAGTGAGGAATTTCGCCAGGGGGACGTAGTGCTTGGGAGGACCACGCTCTTCACCCCCCCCCCCCCCCCCCGGACAGGCACCTTGACTGACTAGCGGAGGTGCTAGCACAGCGACAAGGACACATACCCACATCGGGCTTCCCAGGGACGCCAGACCAAGCCGGAGGTAACACGCGGATTCGAACCGGCGATCCTCGTGTTGGTAGGCAACGGAATAGACCACCACGCAACCCAAACGCTCATGTTGTTATATTTTTGAACTAGCCACTCAGAGTCTGGTTTAATTTGGAATAGCCTCCATTGAGCCTTAACTTTCAGCCTGTAGACCGCCTCATTGTCCAGTTGGAGGCTCAGCTAAACACTGTGGCAGAGACTTGATGTACCTGACTTATATACAAAGGGTAAAAACAAATCTCCTCTTGTAGGACAATAAAGTGTCTGTCTGTCTATCTATCTATCTATCTTACAATGACAACTCACCTACACTGACTTTAATACTACAGTAAGTTATTAATTCTATCTCGAACTGGGATGATGATGGAATTTTTTTTTTTTACATCAACACGGCTGAAATTGTAAGATAACTGTAGGCAGCCATATTCTTCGTGTCAAATCTATTTCTTTAGTGTGATTCTGACATCCTGACCAAAACTCAGGTCATGGGATATAGTTACAGGGAGACTTGGTTTTGAACTATACAATAGCCTACTAAGTCTACATAATAATCACATTGGCAAATCATCAATTGCATCCCCACCCCCACCCCCCGCCCACACAGTGTTTCAGTATGGGACAAGAGAAAAATGTGTAGAAATGTGGGTTCCCAGAGAAGAGAAACCTTTGAAAAACCTCCAAACTAAGCATATCAGAGCTTCAATCCTGCCAAATATCCGAGTGTGAGTGGGAAGTAGCACTCGAAGGCCTTGGCTCCGGTCTGACCACACACACCCTGCCCTCTGTCAATGGATGCAAGTTCAATCAGTAAACACTCTGCAAGGCCGCTTTTCTTCCTTTTATCAGATCTCTGGATTTTCTAATCTCCTAATCAAATGTGCCGAAAGCGTCCAGAAAAATAGGAATGGTTGAAATTCGGCATTGAGTGAATGGCGTCATTACGGGGCTTTGAGTTGTGGGGGAGATGCATTGTGGTGGTTGAGCTGTTTGGGTGAATAATCATCGCTGAAGGACATTTCTAATCATTTGAAAGGATAAACACAATACCGGGGTTCATATGCAAGAGAAAGATGTGAAGTGTTATCAAGAATACATTAATACGCGTACTTGGAAGCACAGTGAAAAGCAAGTGCTTCTCCCAATTCAGAGGACATTTGTATCAAGGTTTTATTCATTACAATACCTCCCCCCCCCCGAGCACTGTTTAAGACCTTATTTTAGTCCTTTAACTCGGATGACCATTCGTTTCAGTAATTCCATTAATTTTGTATTAATTCAGAAAAGACTCTATGTATGTGCTCTGTATGCCGCGCTGTATTTTGATTTCAAGTAAAATAACATTTAGGGATCATACTTGTGAGTAGGTATCAATATCCAGTTAAATCAAATCCAGGCATGACTATGAGTATTATATCAAATATTTATATCTAGATGATATATGGAGATTGGATTACTATAGGTTGTGTGTCATAGTCATAGAGTTGTCATACTCATCATGTCCCAAGTAACAATCTTCAGTATGTTCATGGCTCTTCTGATGAAGTGGAAACGTTAACCATGCTGGAATAAATCTGTTTTGGAGAATATAATTTAGTGTGCCAGTCCTGTATTTCTCTGAGTCATGCAGCTACTTGCTTTGCACCTCTTATGAGTACCGTGCTTTGCTGCCTCGAATATGTAGATTGTGGAGGGTGTCTGGAACTGGTTACTTTTCTTTCTACTTGTGGGTTTTTGTTGTCCCTTGTCTGTGGCTGTGTCATTTTTTTGTTGTTGCATGTACACTGGGTTATTTGATTCATTGATGCAATTCACTTCAGTTCAGTTTGATTCAGTTCGATGCAGTTCACTGCACAACACTGCACTTCAGCTCAGTTCAGTTCAGTTTGATTTAGTTCAGTTCATTTCAGTTTAGTTTAATGTAGTTTAATTTGATTTATGTCAATTTAGTTCAGTTCAGTTCAATGTGGTTCAATGCACGTCACTGCACTTCAGTTCAGTTCAGTTTAGTTTAATTTAGCTTAATTTGATTTATTTCAGTTTCATTTAGTTTAGTTCGATTCGGTTCAGTGCAGCCCACTACGTCACTGCACTGCACTACACTTCAGTTCAGTTCAGTTCAGTGCAATTTAATCCAAAGACACCAAATATCTGGGAACATCCCCAAGAGGGCACAATGCAAAAACCTGTAAGTGCTTTTCAATCAGTTTTAATTTGCCAAGTATAGAGCAGTGTGTGTGTAACCCTGAGGGAGTCCGTTTTTTGTGCTTGGCAGTGGTCTGAATAAGTGTAATTTGGTTAGATTAAGTGAAACATAATCTAATAACGCCAAGACCCAAAAAGAGCATATTGTCACAGCATGTAAAGGAAAATCTTGTGGTCAACAGTACTGAAAATGCTCTTAACATGAAAAAGGAGAGCAGAAATTAAGTTTTGGTCTGCTGCTTGAAAGAGGTAAACCATTTTGTCATGGAGGGTCAGTGTGCAGAGCTTCATAGTGAAGCAAAACTGATATAAAGACCTAAAACTACCTGGAGATCCCGATTTACAATGATCAGTCATTAATCTCTAATATTTTGACAAGTTTTTTTGATGATATTGATATTTTTGCACTGGACCAAATAAAATAGCTGTCCGCGACTGTTTTTTAATCCCTAAGGCTTTTGGTTTTTCAGAAAGTATTTGTGAATAAGGGTTACAATAACGGCTGCTACCCCAGTTGTCATACAGGCAGCTGCTACCCAAGCAAATTATTCTAAAATACAGGGTCGCCTCATTTTTATGGCCCAGACAGATCGTCTTACCTCCACCAAAGGCCCTCGCCGAACAAGCGAAGAGGATTATTGTGGATTTTTTTCCTAGTCTGGACAACATTGGATCAGGGCGGCTGATTTGTTTTTGCCGGTACATGAAAGAGGGCAAGGAATCGTAATCAATCCAGTGAAAAAACAAGCATCCGGGCTGTGAGTCAACCCTGCCACTGTGGACTGAACCAGCTGGATACAGTTTGGTAGTTGTTAAGGAGGGCTAGCGAAATTCATCCTACAGGGGTGAACTGGGCTGGACAGAAACCATTTTATGTGTAGGTCCTACAAGCATGGTCCAACAAGTGTTTGTAGGACCATGCTTGTAGGACACTTGTACAAGTGTCCTAAATCTCTTATACAAGTGTCCTACAAGCTTGTAGGATGCATGTACACTTACTTACATGCTTATACAAGCTTGTACAAGCTCTTACAAGCTTGTACAAGTGTCCTACATGCTTGTAGGATGCTTATACAAGTGTCCTACATGCTTGTACAAGTGTCCTACAAGCATCCCCAACAAACGATGAATGTGAGTACAGGCTTCAAACTTCTACTGATTGTCTCATCTTCACAAGAGCAGTAGCAGGAGTTCTCGATATTTTGAGGAAGAAGGCACCCTGTTATGCTTGCCTTAAGGTGTTGCACATATGATTTCCTGTAATGATGAAGATGTTTAGGAGGAGTGGGTGATTTTCTCCAGATATTTCCTCACAACACCATTTGGCTCTCCGGATATTTCCTCACAACACCATTTGGCAGTCTCCTTGACAAGTTTTCCCACCCATTTTCAAGCAGATGGCCAACATGCAGTGGTGGGGACTACATAGGGTGTACGTAGGGCTATAGCTGCAAAAACACATGCAATGCACCTGGATCTAGGTACTACATATAGGGAAGAAAAAGTCCGCGCTCTCTCCCTCTCTCTCTCTCTCACTCTGCACAGCATGCTGGGAGGTTGGGTGTGTGAGCGTGAGCGAGGGTGGTGAATGTGAGATTGGCATGGTGTTTGAATTGTTTGCTGTGTTTTTTCCCCCCTGTATTCTTCATCTGTCCTATGTGCATGATCAGGTAAATTTTCTTAATACTTTTTACCGAGTGTTCAGTGGTTTTGTTGGGTGTGTTTTTAGGAGGAATGGCATCCTCCGAGCCACCACCTCCATCCATCCGTCACGGGATTCGGATAGTCCCACCGGAGCCCAGTGTGATGGTGGAGGAGGTTTTGTTGGCCATAGGAGAGCAAGTTAGTCATAGTTTGCTTCCAGGCTGAACAAGGCTGTTGGGATATTTTTGAAGGAGGAGCGTCAAGTTAGTGAGATGATTGAGAGTGATGTAGTTATCAGGCCTCTTTAATACAGGTAGTCACTGGTTTATGAACGCCCGACTTATGAACTCCCGTACTTACGAACCGACCTCCATAAAGCCTATTATTCTATTTTTTAAATCGAGTTTCACACAATGGTTCGCACTAACAAACGGACTGACTACTTTGTGCGACGCTCAAAACACTACGTGTTTTAGGCAGTCCGTCGGCCCGAGAGAGAACAGCACCACGCCGTCGTCACCATTTTAAGTCGGATCGTGTAAACATTGTTTTTTTTTTCAGTAGTGTTTTTTAGTGAGTCCAGACGAACAACCAGGCCTAAAGCCTCAGCTGTATCACCACTGAGTACATTTTCCTGTGCAATGTCCACAATTTCAAACTCTGCTCACTTCACACTTCTTGTGTTTGATCAGTAGATCAACTGCAGTGACAGGCTTTAGCTTGTGGTTGGAATAAGAGTGAATTACAGTGCTAGAGACTTTTAGCTCCCATGTGTGTATGAGGAACTGGTATCTGTCTAGGGTCAGTGTATTGCATTTGGCACCTGTGTCAATCCTGAACTGCACCTGCTCAGACAGAATTTCCAAGTTTACTTTCCATTTGTCATCTGCAGGACTATCAGTCTGTGTCAGATTTATGTGAAGAAATTCATCATCTAGTGAATCCTGACTTGGCTCAACACTCACTGGATTTACTGCACGTTTGCGACTCACAGCCACCCAGTGATTTGGTTTTTTACAGTAGGAACATACTGAGCCTTTAGCTGGGCACTTTCTTTTGCTCCACTTGTGCTGGGGGTCTTTTCTATAACTTGGGCAGCTTTTGGGTTGGTTGACTGATGCCTGCCTCTGATGTGTGGGTTTTGACTGTCCTTTACTGTATGTTATCTTATTAGGTGTTGGGTACTTTGCTTTGGCAGACACTACTGATACTTGTGAATCATCCTCTCTGACGACTTTTATTTGTTTCTGTGACATTTCAAACTGCTGAGAGATTTCTATAGCTTTAGGTAGTATCAGGTCCTCACCTTTGTCCAGCAATCTTTCTTGGACCCTTTTTTCTCTTACTCCCGTGATTATGTCGTCAATCAACATATCATCTGGGTCAGCGTACTCACATCCATGAGTATGAGTCTCAAATCCTTAACAAAGTTATCAAAACTTTCACTTGGTCCTTGTTTCCTTTGTTTGAAATGATGCCTGGCTATTCACTTATTTTTTCTCGGTCTGATGTAGTTGGCAAACTTATCCAAAACTTTAGAGGGATCCTCTTTTTCACCATCAGCCCAGTTTCATGTCTTGTAGATTTCTCTACCTTGCTCCGTGATCCACGTGCCTAGCCAACCGGCTCACTGTTTAGCCATTAGCTCAGAGAGGACCATCGAAGACGAACGTGACATGACTCCTGAATCTTTCAAACTCTTGATATAAATCAGGACTCAGGAGCCTCCCAGTCGACCTTGGGGTGTCCAAATTGCGAATATGCCATTATTCTTAATTTCTGTTCTTGACAGACTTCTGACACCATGTAATGTATTTGAAAAGGGACACGTCTCAGTTGGGAGCCAGCTTGTTTATTCCGCAATGTGAACAGAGCTACGGGTGCTGTGTAGGGACCGAACAGACTGCAGCTACGGAAGGCAAACACAATATGGTAGTTAGATTTATTATTATTATTGCACTTTTAAATTCATGATGTTTTAGGTAAAATATATACTACTATATACTAAGACATTACTGTCTCTGAGAGCAGAATAAGCGGTTTGGATAATGGATGGATGGATGGATGGATATACTATGACTCACATTTGACTAATTGACGCTATGTGAACTGTACATAACTGTTCTGACTCACATACGAATTCGATTTAAGAACAGGCTCAAAAACACAACTCGTTCGTAACCCAGGGGACTACCTGTACTAGTCTTGATGCATGCTCAATAATCCAGGTAAGAAAATCAAAGACTAAGTGACCTCTTCAGTCTGAGTGATGAAATGTATCTGTCAATAAACGTATCCAGATGAACTGATTCAACCTTCTTTGAATACCTGTACTACTGTTTCCCCATTGTCGGTTCCCTACCTGAATCACAGTGTCAGGTGTTCTGCCGTTTATCTCCAATGAACTGTCAGAAAATGAGCTGCGGAGGTTTGGTAAATTTGCCAGTGGTTTCAAAACTGTAAATCTCGGATGTACAGATCCGAAGGGAAACATGTTCAGTCACTCAGGAGACAGGTATTTATGTTTTTGGATTCCCCGACACAGTGTTTGGAGGTTTCATTTAGAGTTAAACATGGTTATGGCTCGTATAAGTTGTATGCTAGTTCAGGGCAGTTAAAATGTTTTGAGTGTGGCGATGTCAGTCGTAAGCGGTTCACATGTCTGCATAGACAGCAAGCGAAGGCAAACACCACCCACATCCAGCCCACCGATAATGTCTCCAAGGCAGGGAGAGGAGAACGGAGTCAGTCAGAGGAACAACCTGCTCCACTGGTTGTAGATTAGGAAATAGGCTCTCAGCCTATGGCCTCAAAGCCGGGGGCAGAGCTTGCAGAAACACTCACAGTTGAACAGAGTTGGGTGCATCCAGCAGCTCGACAGGGACTGAGGATGTCTCAGTGGTGAGGGACAGAGTGTGAAAGGTAGAGTAGGCCTACTGAAGGGAATACTGAGAGTGTGGAAGACATTCTCATTAGCTAGGTAACAGGTGAGGCTGAGGACATGGATTACAATCTAGTGTCTAATAGTGTACAAAGAACTGTTTAGATACTTCTGTGAAAATTTGCCCAAAGTCCCAGAAGAAATCAGTGCTGAGTTGGGAGAACCACTGGTTCTGCAAGAACTTTTCACAGCCCTGCAGGGCATGGAAGGGAGAAAGGCCCCTGGCATTGATGGGATTCCAGTGGAGTTTTATAAAGAGTTCTGGAGGGAGATGGGTGAAGATATTTTAACAATTTTTAATGAGAGTTTTAAAGACATGTCGCTACTTGCTAAGCTATAGGAGAGCAGTAATTACTCTCTTACCAAAGAAAGGAGATCTACAGGAGATTAAAAACTGGCGTCGTATGTCTCTTCTCTGTACAGATTATAAAATCCTTTCCAAAGCACTGGAAAACAGACTGAGAGAGGTGATGGACTCACATTGGGTGCCCCAGAGTGTGTTGTTCTTACCAAAAGAGGAGGGCGGACAAGGTCTAATACATGGTCTAATACAGGTCTAAAACAAGGTCTAATAGAAAGCAGAGTAGCTACTTTCAGATTACAGTTTGTACAAAGATATCTTACAGGTGTTGTTTGGAGAGATTTGACTAGCAGCATCTTAAGAAGGACAGCTAGTCTGGGTTTAGATACTGTATTGTTTTTAATGGATTTATGTTTTTTAAAACAATGTGAATTACCTCCTTTTTATCAAGTACTTTTCAAGACATGGAATTTATTCAAATGGAAGAAACTGGAGCCTACAAGCTCTTTGCACTGGCTATTAGAAGAGCCTCTTATTAATGGGGCCAGAATGGATGTTCAGGGCACGACCACACCGGGTCTCACCAGCATGCTATGCACCACTGGAGTGGTCACTTTGAGGAGAATAGTGGATGTAGCTGGTTCTGGACTGACCAACACCCAGGCTGTGGCTTCTCTTCTTGGGCAGAGATCTATTCGACAGACCAGGAACATTTTACATATGTGGATTGAGAGACTGATGGAGGAGGAGTTAATGATGCTGCAGGAGTAAAGTGGTGGAGTGAACACTCTTGATGATAATGACCCTCTTCCGGGGCTGTCACGCCCCCCCCCCCCCCAATCTGGATGGATTCTCAAGACCCCTATTAAATGTAATGGACTGCAAATATGTGAACTTGTACACAGTTAAAGGAAAACTTGTGTATACTTGTTGCGTGAGAGCTCTGAACAAATGTAAACTGGGTGGGAGAGTTGATACAGTGTGGAGACAAGAACTAGATGTGGGCAATGGGGTGAAACCAGTATGGAGGATTTTATATAAACCACCTCTCAAGAAAAGGACTGGTGAGTTACAATGGAGAATTCTCCATGGTGCCATGGCAGTGAATAATTTTATCTCTGTGATCAAACCCACAGTTTCAAGTAAATGTCCATTTTGTGGCAAAGTAGAGACTGTTTTTCATTGTTTTTACAGATGCAAAATACTCTGCATCCTTTTTAATGCACCGAAGAATGTTTTTATACGGTTTGGTGAGAGGTGGTCTAAGACAGTCTTCATTTTGGGAGTTGGCTACAAAAAAACTGATGCCTTCAAGTGGCAACTACTAAATCTGGTAGCAGTGGAAGTACTTCCTGTTTTCATCTCATTGGTGAAAGCCAGAGTCTGGGTTGATTTTAGATTATTTAAAGGAATGATTAACAGCAATCAGGAATCAGGAGCACTTTATTTGTCATTTCACGTCATGTGCTTGCGCACATGACGTGAAATGAAATGCCGTTTCCCCCAGCCCACAGCAGAGCAACATACAGACAAACACATTCAAGAACTAAAGAACACACATATTCAAACTAACACATATATCCAAACAAATAAATAAATAAATAAAAATCAATGTTCAAGGGAACAAACGCCAGCCAGGAGGACGGGCTAGCAGTTAGCCTAGCCTACTCCGATTACGCGTCCTGTCAGACCGCTCTCTGTGTTTCCTCCTTGGGCACAGCTCCAAGCAGGTGCCGTGGTCCCTGTGGCAAATGGTCGAAGCAGGCCAAGCCCTTCCAGCCAGACACCCTTGGCACACCTTGACACACTTCACACGTCGACATCAAAAACATCACAGTCAATGCCAGGTGAGGCCGCTGCAAGACCACCCTCGGTGTTATCAGAACTGCCGGTCTGCATGGACTAGCAGTTAGCTTAGCCTGCCCCACTTCCACGTCCTGTCAGACCGCCCTCGGTGTTACCTCCTCGGGTGCAGCTCTGGGCAAGGTTGCAGTCCCTGGGCCCACAGCGCAGCAGACCAAGCTTTTGCAGCCGATCCAGCGCCAGCTCTCCCAGCCAACAAACAAAGACAAAAACTTAGACACTGCATTGACGGTATTGGGCGAGGCCGCAGCAAATGTGAATTCGCGCCGCCATCTTCCCACACTGGTACAGGGTGAGACCGCTGCGAATGTGAAGTCGCGCCGCCATCTTCCCACACCGGAAGCAGGTGGGATGGGTGATTTTAGCAAAAAGTGGTGCTATAATGATGCAATATGTTCTGTGGCAGGTGAAGACTTAATATCGAATACATCTAATACAGTTTTTAAGTAAGTGATGAAATTGTGTTTTTAACTGTGCTGTACGGTAAATTTTTTGTCATGAAAAAAAAAGCGGTTGAATTTTTATCAGCCTTTTTGACAAATGCTTTTTAAAAAATCAAATCAATCTCTGTCTCCTGTCTCGCTCTCTGACTCACTTTTTTACTCTTTCTCCCTCTTTGTGTAGGTTATAGTACTCTATTAGTCATCCTATTGACCCAGCAATTTCATGGTAGGCCTTTTGGAAATCAGAATTTACACGGTGCCTCTGCCACTGTGTGAGTACGCACATGTGTATCTGAATGTGTGTGTGTGTGTGTGTGTGTGTGTGTGTGTGTGTGTTTGCATAGATGCGTGCATATGTGAGTGTGCAACTGCACGTGTGTGCGTGTGTGTGTGTGTGCGTGCGTGCGTGCGTGCATGTGTGTGCGTGTGTGTATGTGTGTGTGGGCAAGTGGGCGTGTGCGTGTGTGAGTGAGTGTGATTCCTTACCATTGTGTTTGATTGGCAGGAGGTCAGCTCTCTCGCTGGGAAGCTGTAGTCAAAAGACCAGCACCATATGGATACCTGTAGACTTGCATTGTAACTACAACACACAGTGGTGCTTTTGTGTAACAGCATTTAACACACTGGTTACCCATCTCATCTTAACAAAGGCGCTAAACCCACTTCATAGATGCATGTACCTGCATCTATGAAGGGTATTGGACCCTAGTGTATCAAGATCACATATAGAATAAGATTAACAATTGGATACAACACAATTGTGTTTGTTGTATATTTACATATATTTGAATATATGGGCTGGGGGAAACGGCATTTCGTTTCATTTCATGTACGCAAGTGCATGACGTGAAATGACAAATAAAGTGTTCCTGATTCCTGATATATATTTAGGTCATCACAATACAGAATACACTATTTATAACACTACAGCATGTGTTGATAGTAGCAAAGGAGCTTACAGCAAACGGTTCTGTGCCAAACCTGAATACAAACCAAATATAGAAAAACATGGCATTTATTAAAGTTGGCAGACTTCAAGTCAGAATGTAAAAAGATGTACTCTAAGCGTCACCTTAAAACCAAACCAATACATTAAACCGGGGTCTAGACTCCGTCAGCACTCAGCACAGGAGAAGCAGCGCCATCAACACCACCCTGCCAAAAAGGCACCTTGGTGAGTGATGAAGCAGAAACCGAAGCAGTCCTCCCACCGGTAGGGATGTGAATACAACGCTGAGCCCTTGTTAGGGAGCAGATAAAACACTGGTGGTTGTAAACAAAGGCCCTCGAAGAAGGCCAGCCGGGCCTTTTAGAAGTGGCGGTGGTGGCTGGGAGAGGAGCCGGTTCATTCTATCCAACCGCAGCTTCTGATCAGCCAACAGAGAGAGCTTCAGCTGCTGAGGGAGCTGAGGGAGCTGAGGGAGCAGCTCCATTGGTAGTCTACTGAAGAGAGACTGTAGTGAGGAAACTCCCGGAGAAAGCAGGCTAATGACTGGCTAACCCATGCACCAAATATCTAGCTAGTAAAATGCATGAGTGCTCTTAAAAGGAATTGGTGTGAAATTCTGGGAAATGTGACAACTGGAAGGAGGGAGGAATCAAACTTCCTGTGTGTGCACACATGTGAATAAATTTCATCTTCATCATTTCAGGAGGATTTATGTACATAGCACACAGGGGAAGGCATATTACTCTGGCAATGTAAGTTTGTTTCCCGTCATCCCCGTAAAGCATGTTTTCAATTTAACTGAATCGTCTCTCCTCCTCTCTCCTTCTCCTACGTCTGCCTCCTCTCCCTTTTTCTCTTATCTGCCCTATCACTCGTTCTCTCTCTCTTTTTTCCCCAACTTCTTCACTCCTCTTCCTCCTTCCAGTTCTCCTCCAAGTCTCCCTGACCCCTCACTCCCCCTCCCCTCCTTTCTCCACCCCCCCCACCATCACACCCCCCTCCTCCCCAGCTGAATAACCACTAAAAGTAAATTTGATCATAATGACCCTGCAGCAACTATACAATACCTGATCAGACACGCAGCCCTCTGCTTAATGAGTTGAAAAACTGCTCTGTGTGTGTGTGTGTGTGTGTGTGTGTGTGTGTGTGTGTGTGTGTGTGTGTGTGTGTGTGTGTGGCTCCTTTCGTCACAGCTCTTGTGTGGCATCTTTGGCAACTTTGAACCCAACAAGGCAAACAGTGCACATACATGCGTGTAGTTCCACTCACTCATTCACATGCACACACACACACACATTTTAATGGGTCAAATGGGTCATGCTTTTTCATTCCATTTGCATTTGCAAAAAATGTTTGTGTGTGTTTCCATGTTTTCGTGACTGGTCAGAGGCTGAGAACTATGCATAATTCCAGATAAAATATGATTCATTTTGGAGTGGGGTGAGTTGAGGCATATACCCTGAACTCCAAACGTTTTGTATTTGAATTCAGTCACTGGCTTTCTTCCTCTCTCTTTTACTCCTCTCACTGATAATGAACTGCCTTTTTCGCGCCTGTGAATCTGTTCAAAACCAATGAAAGGAAACACACAAACACACACACACACACACACACACACACACACACACACACACACGTCCATGTGTGTGTGCTGAATGATAGACTCCAAGGGGTTGACCCGGGCCCCTGGGGCCCTTTGTTAGTGCTCACTCAGAGTCTTTCTAAAATGCACTTTACAGACCGTGTGTGTGTGTGAGAGAGAGGGGGGGGGGAGAGAGAGAGAGAGAGAGAGAGAGAGAGAGAGAGAGAGAGAGAGAGAGAGAGAGAGAGAGAGAGAGAGAGAGAAAGAGAGAGAGTTTGTGTTTCTTCCCAGGTAGAAGAAGCTGGAGGATCATTCCCTGCCCACCACTATGCCTCACTGCCTCCTTTATATAGTCTCACTCGCTCCAGTTCTGAAAAGCCTCGGGATACTTAAATCCAGATCTACCTCACTCCCACAACCTTTCACTCTCATTGAATTTTCCGCGGAAGTAAGCAGCGCAGTAAGAGACGGAAAGAGGCTGATGGAAAGAGAGAGAAGGAAAGAGAGACATCAAAACAGTGATGTAGAGAAAGAGAGTGTGTAAGAAAACTGAGCAGCGCAAGGAAGAAATATAAGATAAATTGGGTCATTGACAGCTCAGTTCATCCAGTGCAAAGGCATGTACTATGCAGGATATGCAAGTCTGTAGGATTGTGTAGAAAATACGCTTATTAGCCATTCAAACCCAACACTTATTTCTCTGTTCCACTGTTGAATTATGTCCACAGTCCTCCGTGTGCCAACAAAACAGCACCGACACACTGAGGCATGGACTCTGCAAGACCCCTGAAGGTGTCCTGTGGTATCTGGCACCAAATCATTAGCAGCAGATCCTTCACATCCTGTAAGTTGCAAGGTGGAGCCACCATGGATCGGACTTGTCGGTCCAACACATCCCACAGATGCTCAATCGGATTGAGATCTGGAGAATTTGGAGGCCAGGGCAACACCTTGAACAATTCATCATGTTCCCCAAACCATTCCCGAACAACGCATGCAGTGTGTCAGGGTGCATTATCCTGCTGAAAGAGGCCACTGCCACCAGGGAATATCACTGCCATGAAGGGGTGTACCTGGTCTGCAACAATGTTTAGGTAGGTGGTATGTGTCAAACTGACGCCCACGTGAATGGCCGGATCCAAGGTTTCAAGCAGAACATTGCCCAGAGCATCACACTCCCTGCACCGGCTTGTCGTCTTCGCATAGTGTATCCTGATGCCATCACTTCCCCAGGTAATTGGTGCACACACACACAACAGTCCACATGATCTACAAGAAAACAGGACTCATCGGACCAGGTGACCTTCTTCCACTGCTCCAAGGTCCAGTTCTGACGCTCGCGTGCCCATTGTAGGTGCTTTCAACAGTGGACAGGGGTCATCATGGGCACTCTGGTCTGCAGCTATGCAGCCCCATACGAGACAGCAGGGTGCAATGCACTGCATGCTGTGACACATTCCTCCCACAACCATCATCAAAATGTTCTGTGACTTGTGCCACAGCAGACCTTCTGTTGGTTCGGATCAGATGGGATAGCCCGTTGCCCTCGCGCACCGATGAACCTTGTGCACCTAACACCCTGTTGCCAGTTTGTGGTTTGTTCCTCATCAGACCACTGTCGGTAGGTACTCGTCATTGCTGACCGGGAGCACCCCACAAGCCTTGGCGTTACAGAGATGCTCTGACCCAGTCGTCCGGCCATACCAACTTGGCCCTTGTCAAAGACACAAAGGTCTTTACTTCTGCCCATTTCTCCTGCATCCAACACGTTGACTACAAGAACTGATTGCTCACTTACCACCTGATCTACCCTGATCTTGACATGTGACTTAGTTTGGAGATGATCAACTTTAATTTGGTTCACCTGTGAGTGGTCATAATATTTTGACTCATCAGTGTATGTAAATAAACCAGTGTAGAAATAGGTTATTTGGCAGGTGCAACTCCTTGACCAGCTTGGCCACTCCTGTTTCCCTCGGCCTTCCACCTAATGCTTGATACAGCATCAGTGGTGATCAATATTCATACATTTACAGAAAACATGCCTACATTAACTTTTCTACATGATCATTTTCACAGATGAAAAGAGTAAAAATCTCTGGTCTTTGTTCTTGCATTTACCAGATTCCAACTTTTAATACAACATGACAAGGATAAAAGGAAAAAAATGCACAAATAAAGAACAAAGAAACTACAAAACTGGCCTTAATGACATATCTGGATCTAAACCAAAGCAAAGACAGAATTTCTCTCCTTTCCTAATCCTCACGCCTCCACCGCCTCTCTTTTAAACAGCGCCGCATGTGAGCGCCTGAATGAGTTCAGTGTCCCAACCACAGACGGCCTTCTTCTCTGATACACGTCTGGGATTACACCATTAAGAAGTAGTAAAGACAGTAAACCCTCCTCTATTTCTTTTTATTGCCCTGTCCCCCTTACATCTGCATGCACACCAGAAAACAAACCGGCACAATCGTAGGGTTTCTTTCTCTTCCTCTGAAGCCACGTCTCAGCGAAACACTTTAGGCTGCGCTCCCAGTGTTCCCACCGTGGCCTGACCACATGACAGGCTCACACGCTTACTCAACTTGTGTTTCCCACGGTGACGGTAGGATTTAGGCCGCAGTCACCGAACTATTTCACTTTTCTTTTTTTTTCTTCTTTTTCTTTTGGAAACTGCCATGTTTTTTGTTATTGTTTTGTTTTTTGAAAAACAATACATAGGTAGTTCCCACAACATATACAAAACAATTGGAAACCACACTGAGTAATAGCAGGCCTGGCTTATCTTAGGTAGAACAGAGGGTTCGGAATAATGTAAAAAGTCAAACTTTGCCGCTCTGATGGCCGGGGGGAATAAACCGCCATTCTGGCAACCCGCTCGTCATGTGACTGGGAGGTTCGTATCCCAGACTCGCCGTAACCGGTCACAGCCAGAGCGTCCATGGGGTAGGGCATTCATTAGGCCACCCTTACCCGAGGGATAGTGGGTGTAGATCGGTGTAGTGTTCTCCAGGGGTCGCTGGAGAACTCAACGAGTTCTCCAAGAGTTCTCCACTCAACGAGTTCTCCAGCAACCCCTGGAGAACTCATCATTCTCCAGCGACCCCTCTGGCCCATCCGGGCGCCTGCAGCCAAGCAACCAAAAGCATTTTCCCTACGTCTCCTTCGCAGCCTGAAGGTGATGTAATCCATGCGAGGCTTTAGCATGTAAAATAGCGAGAGCAGCCGACACGAGTTTGAAGGAAGTTGGTGTTACGACTATCTCCTTCCTGTGGAAACGTGAGCCAGGGGAGTTATTCGACAAGAGTTCCGGCCATATGCCATCAGGTTAATCGGGTGAAATAAGGGGAAAAACTAGAAATAAAATTTTTAAAAAGTCGAACTTTTCAGAGGGCATCCGGGTAGTGTAGCGGTCTATTCTGTTGCTTATCAACACGGGACTCCCCGTATTACCTCCAGCATGGTCGAGCGTCCCTACAGACACAATTGGCCATGCCTGCGAGTGGAAAGCCGGATGTAGATATGTGTCCTGGTCGCTGCACTAGCGTCTCCTCTGGTCGGTCAGGGTGTCTGTTCAGGGGGGAGGGGGAATTGGGGGGAATAGCGTGATCCTCCCACACGTTACGCCCCCCTGGTGAAAGTCCTCACTGTCAGGTGAAAAGAAGCGGCTGGTGACTCCACATGTATGGGAGGAGGCATGTGGTAGTCTGCAGCCCTCCCCGGATTGGCAGAGGGGGTGGAGCAGTGACCGGGACGGCTCAGAAGAGTGGGGTAATTGGCCAAGTACAATTGAGGAGAAAAAAAAAAGGGGGGGGTCGAACTTTTCAAACACGCATTATTATGTCATCGTATTTTTGTAATTTATGAGCTGACAAGTCGCAGTGAAGATAGAATAGTAAGTAGAAACCCCAATGAAAATGCCATCAAGTACGGTAGCAGACTGCACAAGTCTGTCCAGCACAAAAAAAAAAAACAACAAAAAAAACAAAAAAAAAAGTTGTTAAATCTGAATATCTGGTCTTTTATTCCTACGTTACACTGGTAAATCAGTCACAAAACTCACAACAGTCTTCTTTTTATCTTTCCCGCTCTTTCTCTCGAATTGTACCTGGCCAATCCCCCCACTCTCCGAGCCGTCCCGGCCGCTGCTCCACCCCCTCTGCTGATCCGGGGGAGGGCTGCAGGTTCCTTGTTACCATTCAATGTTAATTACATTAACAGTAACGCACTTTTGCTGTGAAGGGTTATTGTTTTGCTCATGTAATCCGGAGAAGCCCTCAGACAATCTCTCCTTCACCAACTGCAAGCCACAAACTTCCCATGGCCTTTTAATCACGAGTTAATGAGCCTATTCATTAGCCATGAATGGGTTAATTGATTAATGAGCAGTGTAATGACTAAGGTAATGACTTTATCTGCAAACACCCTCTTGTTGGCTTTCAGCTTCCCCCTACTCTCCTCGCTGCCCCCCCCCCACCTTCCCTTTTGGACCCTAGATGAGTTTTTCAACGCACTGAGATCTGAACTCGGTGAAAGGGAGGTCAGACGGAGCACAGGGGAAAAGAGGAGAGGTTTCTTTAGAAACACTAGAGTGTTTTAATTATAACTGACAAATCACGGGCACTCTCACATCTCGTCTTTCAACTCCCTCGCTCCATTTCTCTGTCAAGTCTGCCCGTTCAGCCTTTGTCCTCCTCTCCTTCATCCACTTCTCCCTCCATCCTTTCTTCGGAGTGGCAGTGGGAATGGCCCTTGTGGCCTGACAGCCCCCAAAGAAAAAGCCATTAGATACAATGGAAGGGGGGGGGCAGTGGTCTAATCCCAAACCTTCCCTCTTCTCCATTTCTTAGATCATTATTGTTTTTGGTTGTGAGTGAGAGAGCGAGATTAGGAGTAATGGAGAGAAACGCTGATAAATCGGAAAATAAAGGAGAGAAAGAGAGGAAAAGAAGAAAGTGGATGGACAAATGAAAAGACTTTTAAGTCCCACTGCAGCAACGACACTTGAAGGTAGTCACCAGCCGGGCTTTCTGGTGGCAGGACGGGTTTCTATGGGCCGCTTGTGCAAGGAGAAGAGAAAGTACAGTTAAGAAAGCAAACAGAGATACCAGACGGAGAAAGAAGAACGGTGTGTCAGTGTGCATGAGAGTGTGTGTCAGTGTGCATGAGAGTGTGTGTCAGTGTGCATGAGAGTGTGTGTGTGTGTGTGGGGGGGGGGGTTTAAAATATCTTCTTTTTGAAATTCATGGTCTGGTAAAAAGCGGAATTGGAAACAACATGGCTGACTCTAAATAGCAGTGATAAGACATAGTACACCATACACCAATATGCAGTGAAAACAGACTGGTGGTCGTTATATTCTTGTACAACTTTCCATTCAACCTGTCTCAATATTTTGCGAAGGCAAACGTAGCATACTTTAGAGTTTTATAAAAACATCCTTCCACTTTCTCTCCCATAATTTCCCCCTCAGCATGCCTCACATCTCTCTCCCCCGTCTCTTTCTCTGTGTGGAGAGATTAGTGAATTATGTCCATATGTAAATGGACATTTCATCCAAGGTGGCCTGTTAGTGGTCCCTCGTTTTGTCCTCTGTTCTCCATTTCAAAAAGGAACAATTATCTTCACAAAGAAATGTGATTGGATGGATGAATGGGGGATAGAGGGATAAGGGGAGATTGGTTGTGTGATTTTTTTTTAAAGCGAATGATTGCAAAGATAGTTTGGGGAGGGTAGCAGATTTCTCTGACATATGGTGAAGTGGGGTGAACTGGCGAGGGTTATTCATGAGACTCCCTCTAATGTCAGGATTACGAAAGGACATGCACGCACGCACGCACGCACGCACGCACGCACGCACGCACGCACGCACGCACGCACGCACGCACGCACACACACACACACACACACACACACACACACACACACACACACACACACACACACACACACACACACACACACACACACACACGAACATGCAGGCACACAAACCCATACATCTACCCCATTTACAGGCACATGCACACACAAACATTTACATGCTAAATAGGGTGTATTTGGAGAGGTACACTGATTTTAATTGCTAGCAACGATATAGACACAGGGTTATTACATGTCTAAGGCAGCTGCAGCTGGACACTTGTTCCCAAAAACTGGGATGCAAGTTTTCGAGTTCCTTGCCGTTTCTTCGGCACAGCGGTTGAAAAGAAGAATAGACCACAGGATGTCTTGCATGTTTGGGGGACCTCTACCCTGGCTACTGCTGTAGTGCAAGTAAAACACAGATGAAGGGGGGAACATCTGTCCGCTTTATCGTTTCAGCTTGACAAAACAAAAATCATACCACTGACATTAAGCACCTCTGCATCTTCACGTTTGAAAGGCCCACTTAAAGGAAAACTCAGTGTCTTTACAACCTGGGTCTTATTTTCAAAGTTTTTTGCCATTGTCCATGTTGATTATATCATTTTACACTTAACCTGGCTTCATTTTGGAGGTTTTGCACATGGGACCGCCGTGGGACACAGCTTTACAGTAGTGTCTTATGGGGCACTGGAGCACGAGTGTCAGACATATTTCTGCAAGTCCAGCTCAACTCAGTTGTGTAAACCTTGTATTTGGAGGTGAAAATGAAAGGGCAAGTTGATTGAACGTACTGACGTTGTCTGTCCAGCAGCACCATCACATCGTCATCACGTTGCAAATGGATAAAATAGCGAGAAATGTCACAGATTGCAGCTTTAAGGCTCGTGTTTGTGTTTGTAAAGCTGTGTCTAGTGGTGCTCATTGTCAGAATCTCTAAAAAGAAGACACGGGGCAAAATTATATCATAAAGTATGCACAACGGCAAAAACTATGAAAGACCAAGGTTGTAAAAAAAAAAAAATGAATTTCCCTTTTAACTATTAGTCAATGCAGCCACCTTGACCAGACCCAGACTTGACCCAGCAGCATGGAGTGGGTGGCAGCTACCACTCCTCCAGAACGTCCTGCAGCCACCGCAACTGCTTGCTGTTATGTCTGTTCGTATTGTAGCGAATTCAGGGGGCAGCCAGGACGCAAACCCGGGTCACCCCCACCACGGGCGACTGTGCTAACCAGTCAGCTAAAGGTTCCGACACGTTAGCCAAGGGCTAGCGAGTCTAGTCATTCGTGATCGTTACAGTATATCAGAGCAAATGCCAGGACGCTTGAACTTCAACTGCAGTCAACGTCACTCGTGTCTCTCATGTCACATACAGAACAACCACTCGGTTCTCTGTTTTTGGCCCGGGTTCCTCCAGCTACGGCTAGCAATATGGTACAATACACTACACCTGCCACCCCCAAGCGATTCTAGCATTGTTAAAAGCAGCATGATATTTTCCCATATTTGTTATTGCCAAACACCCTCTTAAATGATCAAAATAAAGTTATCAACAAAAATCATAACCAAACCGGAACATGCAGGCTCTGGGACTCCCCGGTTGGCTGCTTCTTTGAGATCACGTTTAAAAGTTCAGCGCTCGTCTGCCTCGCCACGCTCTCGTGTCCACTATCTGAAGGATGACGCAATACGCGTGACCCAACTGTCTGTCATCTTAGCAAGGTAACTATTAGCTTATGTAGCAACTTTTATGGAACTACATCCATGGTAACTACACGATTACAACTATGACATTGAATTAGACAGAAAATAAAGCCAGCTTACTGTGAAAGGATTGATTGCCTTTGTACGTAGCATTGAGAGCTGCTTATTCTTGGTACATGACATTAGGATTTATTCATCAGATCACATTGAGCAAGTGATACATGGAAATGTCATGTGCCATGGCCAACCTAAAATGTCTCTTTGCCAGTTTTCTGCTACCTTGCATGTTCACAACTTTGGACTTGCCACTTCACCTGGACAGCCATTTTGAGTTAAATGTTAGCTTTTCTTTCCTCTCTGGAGACAGTCCTCCATAAAATCATCCTTAAACTAGCCTTTAGTCAGCGCTTATTCATTGTTTGTGGATTGTGTGCGTGTGTGTGTGTGTGTTTGTGTGGATAGATAGATTATTTTTTGTCCGTTTCTAATGAAATTTGTTGCCACAGGCTGTACAGAGCCTCACATAAACATACAGGTACATAAATACAGTAAACACCACAACATGACTACATGAAGGACATCCATACAGGATACATCCACATTTATGCACACAAACCTATACACAAGAGCCCCTATACACGACAGTTACCGGGGTGCTTTGTTTAATGATGCTACGGCAGAGGGGACAAAACTCCTGCCACAGCGGGCCTGTTTCCAGGCCAGGGATCTGTATCTGTGACCAGATGGAAGCAGTGTGAAGAATGGGCTGAGGGGCTGCCTGGGGTCATGTGCAATGGTGTGTGCTCTGCGTGTAATGGCTTGTACTAGTAATAGAGAGAGAGAGAGAGTGTGTGTGTGTCAGTGTGTGTGTGTGTGTGTGTGTGTGTGTGTGTGTGTGTGTGTGTGTGTGTGTCCATGGCGGTAAAGACCATGATAAATCGATACAATTACTGTCTGGTTGAAAAAAAAAACGGAACTAAAGACAAGTCCCTGTGTTGAATCAAACAGCAGGGACTTCCTAACAGGTGTGTGTGTGTGTGTGTGTGTGTGTGTGTGTGTGTGTGTGTGTGTGTGTGTGTGTGTGTATGTCTAGAGACAGCCAGGATGTGCCACACATGAATGTCTCAAAAAGAGGACCCCTGTTGAAAGAGTATCTATCTACCTATCTATCTTTCTATCTATCCCCCCTGTTGAAAGAGCATCTATCTATCTATTTATCTATCTATCTATATCTTTCTTTCTTTCTTTCTCATACCACTCCTTCTCCCGCCTCTCTTCTCAAACTCACTCCTCCTCATCGTCTCCTGTTGTCCCCCCCCCCCTTTCTCTCGCTGACCCGGACCCACCGTGTATAACAGATAATGAGTAGATCAGAGCAGATCATTGAGGTGAATGGCTTCAATGAGAACTCTCATTCAGCACAGAGTCAAAGCTTTCAAAGCGACTCTGATTGGGAAGAAATGGGGATATCCTTGCTGGGCCTTTATTCTGGTGTATGAATGTGTGTGTGTGTGTGTGTGTGTGTGTGTGTGTGTGTGTGTGTGTGTCTGGGTGGGGGTGGTGCACGTGCAGGATGTTTGTGTAGGTTGGTGACTTTAGACCATGTGAAATTATCGAACAAAGCTGAAATAGGAAGTTGCATGAATAGCATTCATGCCGGGTGCATGACCATAATCAGGTTTCAGTGTGTGTGTGTGTGTGTGTGTGTGTGCGCGCGCTCACTGTGGAAGCATGAAAATTCTCAAACAGGAAATGAAAAAGGTTTTATGTCGTTCTTTTGTGGAGCTTTAAATTAATCATTGAGGCATTTGAATTTTTACACCATGAAAATCGACGCGGCGCTCTGCTTGTAATATCAATAGTATTTGTGTTGAAGATTGTCAGTCAGTTTGTACCGTGAAAAGTATTTGTTTTTCTGAGTAGTTTTTTTGATTTAATCATTTGTGCCACTATGCTCCTTGAAAGCAGTCCAGTGATGCCCAAGACGGGTGATGCTATCCCCATACAGAAAGAAAGAAAGAAAGAAAGAAAGAAAGAAAGAAAGAAAGAAAGAAAGAAAGAAAGAAAGAAAGAAAGAAAGAAAGAAAGAAAGAAAGAAAGAAATTGATTGAATAAATAGAAAAATAAATTAGAAGCTATGTTAAGGACTGTGGGGACAGGATCTGTGAAAATAAATGAAAATATCAAGCTCAGTTTTGATTGTCAGGCAGTACATCAGTGGCCATTGAATCCTTGAATGGATATTTCAGCTGAATCTAATTTGGAAAAAAAAAACTACAAATCAAATCCCACGTCACAAAGCTTATCGGTACATTTTTAAATTAATTCTATATTTCACAGGTTAATAGAAGAAGTGAAGCTAAAATGATGGTGATTTATGTGTAATTTCTGTCTCCATCTGCCTCCTCTTGGTTACTGTCATGACCGTGGAAGTAATACTATGGTGCAACTGTATTCACCCTGTTGGATGAGACTTGAGCACAGCAAATTTTTAAAAAAAATTTGACAAAAATTACACCATGGATTTAAGTTTCAAGGTGATTAAATGACACAAATGTTCCCATTTTGGAAAGTCTCCTCCTTGTAGTACATTCCTCTTTAACGTTTGTGTTTTTTTCTTCTTTATCCTGCACACCTGATCACACCCCAGAAAAAGAGAACTTGCATTTTAGTTGGGAGATAATGATTGAGAAAAAACGGTGACTCCTTAATTGAAAATGCTCGTGCAGTCTATTATGGTGTGATGGGAAAAACTGATTTTGAGGTGATTTTCGTTTCTGCTCAGCTGCTCAACAGTGATCTGTCCGCCCTGCGAGGCATCAAGAACAGTTTTGATTGAAGGACTCAATCCCAATGCTTGTTCAATGGCGTGGTTTTTGACTTCCTGAGACATTTTCATGTGCGTCAATCTTTTCCTTGGCCTGCTTTGTTTTGTGGCCTCATGCCAGATTAAATATTGTATTCAATGTGGTGATTTACATCTGACTTGTCTGTAGATCTACTGCGTGCATGGTGCAAGATCATTGTGCTGTTTTGTGAAATCTGCTGCTGATATCAGCTTCTTTTTATTTTTGCATCAACACAATGTCAGGCCTACAAACACAACACAATGAAACAGTGGGAGATGCAAGTTCGGCACTACATTGGTATTTGAAACGCCTTCATCATAAAAAAGTTAACATTGCAAGAGTTGCAAGGTAAACCCTGTTTTCAGGTTGAACATTGTACATTTTGTAAACTGTGTGATGGATCATGCAAAACTTTCAACTCAAGTGACAAGAAGAAAATCCCCCTAACCTGCAATTTTAATTCAAAGCTGGGGGTGGGGGGTTACGATGGGAAGCGGAGAAATCGAGAGAGAAAGGTCTTTACCCATATACAGACAGCCAGTCTGATTTCTAGTAGCCCGCCTTGACTTTTCACCCATGGCCGGCTTTGCCACAAAACTGAGAGTCTCTCTGTCACTGTTGCACCAACTCACTTTCCAACTCTCCGTCATAACTGTGATTAAATCAGTCTACAGCTTTTCATCATTTCATTAAACTGAGGTCACATTTGAAGATTCTTGCGTATGTCTAGTGATTTCTTTCCAATCTGTATTTCCAGTCAGAATATCCTTAAATTTGGTTGTACCCTTTTCTCAGTTGCTATAATTAAAAACAAAATTAGCCCCCAACTTATTTGCCATAGTCTGTAGTCTTTGTTCCCCAACCCAATGAAATCTGAGCTGTTTCACCTTCCTAACAGACAGACAGACAGACAGACAGACAGACAGACAGACAGACAGACAGACAGACAGGCAAATGGAGGAGTAGTTAACTAAAAGGGGAAGGATAGTCTATAGTCCTTATTTTTTGTTTTTCAAATTTCTCAAGCTAGTGCTCCTAGCAGTGAGATTATATGAACAGCAGGTCCCTGACTGGGTAGGATCTGATGGGATTAGCCATTTCCTATCCTGATACAATAGTCCACCAGGAAACCACATCAAACCACATGCATGCACGCAGGCACATGCAAACACACACACACACACACACACACACACGCACACACACACACTTGCACCGAGCACATGCACAAACACAGAGGTATGTGTTGAAGGTTTAGGTCATATGCTGATGCGTTTGTGTGTGTGTGTGTGTGTATATATGTGTGTTTGTGTGTGTGTGTGTGTGTGTGTGTGTGTGTGTGTGTGTGTGTGTGTGTGTGTGTATATATGTTTTTGTGTGTATGTGCGTGCGGTTGGGCAAAGAGCAGAGAGCCAGGCTAAACGGGTGAAAGCCAATGAAAGAACAAAAAAAGAGAACCAGCAGGAAACTGACTAGTCACTTTATCCTCGCTCTCTCGGTGTCTACCTATCTGCTATTATTTTTTTGGTAAAGGAGGGGGTTGGAGAGAGATGGGGGGGAGTGAGGTGGGGTTGAAGTTAAAATAAAATCTGGACCAGCGATGATTACTCTTTGGTGGGGGGGGGGGTGGTATTAAGGGGAGGAGATGGAGAGATTTATGGAGGTATGGAGGTAGAAGGAGAAGGATTTTAAACACCGACCACATTATTTGGTCTCATTTTCTGTCTGCCCGTCTCTGTCCCTCTCTCTCTCTGCCTATGTGCCGGACTCAGAATGTCAAAGCAACCACAGACAAACCCATCCACACCCACCTGATGACTGTCTGTGCCCCTATTCCTGACAAGAAATAAGAAAAAAAAATAAAAAGGAACAAAATTTCTGTTTTGCTAGGTATTATAGTATGGCCTGGCTGAGTAACTTACTCTGATTCGTTCTCTGGTGAAATGTTGATTGACTCTGTTAAGTTACCCACCTTGTAAACTATTCACCGTCTTAAAGGAAATGCTCTGTGGGACTCACATCTGATGTACTTCACATCAGATGCTGCACTGCCACAGCTAACTCAGTACGCAGTTTGTCATAACCACAAAGTGTTTTAGATGGTCCATAAAGGCACACACACACACACACACACACACAGACATACATAGACAGATAGATAGATAGATAGATAGATAGATAGATAGATAGATAGATAGATAGATAGATAGATAGATAGATAGATAGATAGATAGATAGATACAGATGAGGACAAATAGGATGATGCTGTAGCGAATTCAGGAGGCAGCCGGAACCATTAAAGCCGGGACGCGAACCCGGATCACCCGCACCACGGGCAACTGCGCTAAGCAGTCAACTAAAGGGTCTGACCCGTTAGCTAACGGGCTAGCGAGTCTACACATCCGTGGTTGTTACACTACCGCTGTCGTTCGGGCAGCATACCAGCACCCTCGCGCCTCTGGGCGCCCGCGCTTCCGACGGCCTCACGGTCTCATCATCCCACTTCTGACACCAATGTAGCGAATTCAGGGGGCAGCCGGGAAGCGAACCCAGGTCTCCCGCACCACGGGCGACTACGTTAACCAGTCAGTTAAAGGGTCCGACCTGTTAGCCAAGGGGCTAGCGAGTCTAGTCATCCATGATCGATACAATGCATTCTTAGCTATGTTGTTATTGAGAGAAAAACTATTGTGAAGATGTAGTGAAGAAATATACGTATGGTAGATCACAATGTGGCAAATAACAACACATGAAATGCACATCAGTTTGCTGACCCATGAGCACAGCTTTTCTGCTGTCTATGACATGGTTATGTAGGGTGATGTCTATAACCACTGCTTGTTCTGTTCATTAGGTTTTTAATATCTATCTAGTATCCAGAGGCCTGTATTAACTTGGGTTTTCCCACCGTGGTTTGCCGTTGGTTCGATTTGAGCTTTGAGACTTGCATGAGTGCAAAGCAAATATTTTCAGAACAAATATCTGTCCTTAATTTTATCCATTCTGCATAAGTAGAGAAGTCTTTTCTCTGCAACAATGCAGAGGTAACTCCAGTTGAAATATATACGAATAAACACGGCTCTCCCTTGAACGACGTGACCCACACATAAATAATGCCGTGCATGGGTATACTGCAACGAAATCTGTCTCTTTCTGTCTCTCTTTCTGTTGATCCGTGTGAGAACGCCTGTCCCTAAGCTTATGCATTTATAAGCCTACTATACACTCTCAATTACAACACTGTTCCTGCACTCTCTCCCTCGCTCAGAGTGCACACACAGAGGGACACAGAGAAGGCAGAGTCCCTTTTCCCTGTTATGCAAATAACATTAGTTTTTAAAACAGTTTGAGTGAGAATTAAACATGAATTAAATGAGGCTTGGCTCTTTTCACTACATTCTGTTTGAATGAGGCAAAGCCCCGTCACCATGGGAGATCCCCACGCCACTGCCATGCCTGTTATGGGATTGACAAGACAAGAAGTGACACAAATACCGTGGCCGGGGCTCAATCCAATTATGTGGCGTGGCCCGCCTCAATACCTGCTAGCCAAGCAGCGCTGGCGTCCTTGTATTCAAGCCATCCCCAGAAATAAGACCGTCCGTTTTCAGAGCCGCGGCTAGCCCTGGCCCCGGTCTCTATGTCTCCGCCACCTCTCTGTCTCTGCCCTCAACCCCACGCTCAACCCATCAGCCCAACTTAATACAGGCCTTTGGATTAGGTGCTTTCCTAGGCCCTCTGAAATCCCAGCCTTAAACAAAGCCCCCTCAGAAATACCCAAAGGGTCCAAGCTTGCAATGACTATGACAGACTACTATTACAATGCACATACTCGGGGGTGACACAGCACTAAGAAAGACAGAATCTTTTTCTCCGTGGAGCGATGCCGAGCGCTGTTCTTGCCAGCTGTGTTGTGACTGAGGCTTACTGTGCGAGAGGGACCAGCGTGTCACCAAATGGACCGGCTGAGCTGATGGCGTCCACGCTTATGATTTCCTGCATGGGGGAAACGCTCAACACTCTTAAGTCAGCAGCCTTCTTGCAGAGGTTTTCTTTGTCTCCAGGAGAGCCGCTTCATAATAATACATGATTTACACCGTTTTTCTTACAAAGGAAGATGGAAAAAAAAGTTAGCACGCGGCGCCTCTCTATTTCTATCTTTCTTTCTTTTCTCTCAGTGGGTTAGTTAGTGAAGAGTTTTGTGCCCATGATCAGTACTGTTTTCTTCATCCTGTATACTGACTGCACACTTGTGGGCGCAAAGAAAACAAGGATCATTTAGGAATGAATACTGTCTTCATCACAAACCCCTGCTGACTGACGATGAGCCTGTACAGACATAGACATAGCCCCATTCAAACTCTCTCTCACACACACACGCACACACACACATATATATATTCCAATAGATGTAATGAGACAATGTGTGTAAGACACGGTGTGTTTCATCCATCCATCCATCTGAGTTAAATAACGTGTAGCGCCGATAAAGAGGCCAAGGCAAGAATATCTTGTTTCGTTTTGGACAGATTCGGTTCATCTGGTGCCAACAAAAAAAAAAAGGAATAATATGAATGGCAAATAATGAAATTACATTTATCTTTAGAGATGTGTAAAGAAAAACAAATACTGACAAACGCTGAAAACATGAAGCAGTGGAAGACTAAGGAACCAGCTGCATCATGTTAAAATTTACATCAACAACTCTTCATTGAGTTAATTTGGATGGTTTAGCTCAAATGTTGCAGACTTCTATCACTGAAATGTGTGGTGGCTGAGTTCTGTTCATTTAGTATTGCTGTTATCTATATTTTTCTGATATTTGTGTAGTGTTTCACAGCACACCATACTTCCGTCATCCTTTTGCCTGGTTCTGAGACTACCCTGAGGTAAAAACAAAAAAACAAAAAAAATAATTTGAATATCACAAGTAAAACAGGAACTATCTCACACTGCATATATCTATCTGCAGTGTGAGCGTGAGAGAGGCCACAGGTTGGTGTGAGCCCCAGGTCACATTCTCTCTCCTCTCCTCTCTTGCCCCACTCCCTGACAGACCACAATATAAACCCGACTTGACAACCACATCGCTTCCCCCCTTTTCTCCGGCAGCGCTTGGCTTGTGTTTGGGCCCTGGAGCCCATTTTAACCATAGGCATTTACAAGCTCTCCTCTAAACAACCTGCCAGGTGCTTTAAGCCTCCCGCTGAAGGGCCGCAGAACGTTATGAGGCATCAATAAGATTATAAGAGAATGGCCAGTGAATGGGAGAATGGATGCTCTTTAGAAAGGAAAAGATTGTTAGCACACCCATGTGTTGCTCTGAGCTCCCATGACCAATCTATAACTAATGAGCATTCAATGAGCATGTTTTATGTCACCAGTGTTGTGAGGCTATGATAACTAGCCATGTAGTCACATGGGAGAATGGTGGTTGGAGGGGGGGGGGTGTATAGGAGCAAACATTGCTCATATGTGTTAGCTTCTCCGTCTAATTGCTTTAGTCAAGTTTTGCATGCATTGTATATATGCAAATGTTGAAGACAATCTCACAAAGTCTCTCACATGCTTCTCTCATAGGTTGTCTGTAGGCTTCCTTAAGGGAAACCGGGTATTAGCGGGAGGTTAGCAGTTGAAATTTTGCATCATGCTACATTTCCTCGGCTGACTGTGGTTGATTGTTTTTGTTGGCTAGAAATATTTGCAATAATGATGCATTATAAGAAAGCAAATTTAAATACTTTGACATTTGAAAACAAGTTTAAGACCCTCCAAAGTCTTAAAATATATGCATTTTTACTTCAACAGTTTGATAAAAGCAGTTGACAAAAAGTGATGATCAGCCATATGGGAGGGTGAGCTAGACCGGGGTGTGTGGGGTGGGGATGGGGTTTAAGGTAAAATTAGGAGAGGCTCATAGAGTGGCCCAGCCACGATGCCTCTTTATAGGACTAAATTAACTGCAAATGGCACACAGTCCACATGCCAAAACCTCCATTATACCTTCCAATTTGAAAAAAAAAAGACATGTCCCCTTGATTAAGATGCATATCACAATGGGATAAATCACCTACCAACTTTGCTCTACAAGTCAAATGCTGTCTTATGGTTGAACTCTTGTTAGTTCTGAGCAATGCTGCTAATAAAATGGCTGGCTGGGCCACAATATTTCGCATCTAGCAATAGGTAAGTAAATTACTGCTCCAAAATCCATGTGTGCTATCAAAGATAGCAAAAACAAAAGGTGGCTTTTCTCTGTGTCAATCACAGACTTTATTTGAGGCGACTTTGCTTTTTCAAACGGAGAAGTCGTTGGGATTTGGGACAGCAAAACATCCGTCATCTTGAGATACCGTATGTTACTATAAAGGAAAGTCACACAAGGCATGTCTATTTGGATAACAAGGAATACCTGTTTCCAACTGACCTCTCTGCCAGCATGTGAGTGTGTGGTGCAGCAATCAGAGACAGAGGACATAACTGACTGACTCTGGTATAAGTCTGTTTTCAAGTCTGTTTCAGGAGAACCGTTTCTTTGCTTTTGCACAAGAGACTGTCAGAGACGGAGGACTGAAGCTGAAAAGGTGACCAATCTGACTGCCCAGCCTCAAAGGAAACTATTGTATTTAATAGATGCTGTGACACTGATGCTGCTTCAGTCTGTCCTCCCAAGAGCCTGATGCTTGTCACTGGCTGCTGTGCAGATGTCTGTTGTCAAAATGTAACTGTGAATCTATAGTGGTGTTCCTGGGGCAGAGCACCCGTCAGGCGGATTCATTCATCCAGTAGACTGGTGCACGATGGGCTTCTCGTCTTTCCTAACTGCCCTCTCACAAATAAGGAAAACAAAGCTTGTCTCTTCGGTCTGTGGTGGTCCCACCATGGTACCTACTGTCAACCCAACAGATAGATCATGATCTGTGTCACCCCCCCATTTTTTTCTCCCCAATTGTACTTGGCCAATTACCCTATTTTCCGAGCTGTCCCGGTCACTGCTCCACCCCCTCTGCCGATCCAGGGAGGGCTGCAGACTACCACACACTTCCTCTGATACATGTGGAGTTGCCAGCCGCTTCTTTTCACCTGACAGTGAGGAGTTTCACCAGGAGGACATAGCATGTGGGAGGATCACACTATTCCCCCAGGTTCCCCCTCCCCCCTGAACAGGCTTCTCTCCCGACTGACCAGAGGAGGTGCTAGTGCAGCGACCAGGACACATACCCACATCCGGCTTCCCACCCGCAGCCACGGCCAATTGTGTCTGTTGGGACACCTGAAAGCTGGAGGTAACATGGGGATTCAAACCAGCGACCCCTGTGTTGGTAGGTAACGGAATAAAACGTTACGCTACCTGGACGTCCCTCCATGTCGCACTTTTACACCTCCGAACTGACAAATGAATGAAGCGATTTAATCTCCTACCCACACGTTAACACGCGAGTACTTAAACTCAAACCAGAAGAGTCACTTGATGTAAGCAATTCCTCGGTTGATGAAAATCTTACAACAATCTTGAAACTTAATCTTAGTCAGATTTCCTTAAATGTCCAAGTGAAAACTGGTACAAATCAGCATCCTGTGTACTCATATATAGCGTACCATGTCCTTAATTTCCACATAACAAAGGTGCTCAAAATGTTTTCTGGTATGGAAAGACTGCTCTCCTTTATATCAAACTAGTTGTGCTATGGTCGATGCAGCCCACAAACTCAGCCCCCTGATCCCATCCATCCATCCATTATCCAAACCGCTTATCCTGCTCGGGGTCATGGAGATGCTGGAGCTGATCCCAGCAGTCATTGGGCAGCAGGCAGAGAGACACGCTGGACTTTCCTCCGGGTGCCCCCTGATCCCATCATCTTTATATCATGACTGGTTAACAGTATAACCTACGTGCATTTTAAGACCGACTTCAGGGTACTTATGATCTTCCAACATGTGTGACAGATACTAAAGGAAAGAAATATTTTTCTTTCTTAAATTACGCACCCCTGCTCTAATTTTTGTACCGCCATAGTATTCGGTAGCCTTTGGTGTAGGCATCCCTTCTTTCCATTTCATGTAAATTAAGAATATAACAGGTTTCAAAATGCAAACATTTTTGGGTTTCCACGCTTCCTTCTCAAATTTATCATGGACTTTGTATTTGCAATACTGGGTGACATTGGGGGTATAAAACCGTTTTAGTTCAGCTTGTTTTTCAAGTTTTCCAAAAAGCTGATTTTCCTTCTGTAATAATACCCCCTTTCACACTGGCCAAAAAAACCTGCTAATATCCGCCTTTTTATATTGACCAAAGGCGGACATTAGCGGGTTTTTGCAGGGGTTTTTTGGCCAGTGTGAAAGGAAATTAAGACAAATGAGAAACAAGTTAATTTAAATGTTTACAAGCCACAAAAAAAAGCAAAAATCTTGTATCGGCTCTTTTGACTCATTAAAACCTGTTCTGAATAGATAAGCAATCTTGAACTTGATATTAGGAAGTTGAAAGAAAGCAGTGTGTCAGACTGTGCACCAAGCCCTGTGGAGGAAACAGGTGCAAGAAGGGCGACGTGCACGCACACACACACACACACACGGGCCCAGTTTCTACTTCAGGGGGGTTTCGAGGGGCTTTATCCTGCCTCGCATGCAGTCTCTCTTTCTCCCTCTCCCCAGCACACACACACACACACACACACACACACACACACACACACACACACACACACACACACACACACAATCTCTCTCTCTCTCTCTCTCTCTCTCTCTTTAGGGAGCTTTATCCTAGGCTTTGTGTCTCTCTCTCCTTCTACAGAGTGAGGTGATGTTTAATGGAAAGTTAATATGGTTTTAAACCTTGTCGCCGCACTTCGACACCCTGGGCCTGGCTAATCCATTCTGTTCCACGCTGCCAGGAAACAGATGCTCTAACTGTGTGTGTGTGTGTGGGGGGGGGGCGGGGGGAGCGAGAGAGAGAGAGAGAGAGAGAGAGAGAGAGAGAGAGAGAGAGAGAGAGAGAGAGATTGTAATTCATAGTACTCAGGTGCAATACTTTTGAATTTTACTTGGATTGGGCCTTAAACGGTGCAGGACAATAGATGGCTGAAGTCTGCAGCTGAGTTTTGGTACCAGTGAAAACTGCACATTTGGATTCTAATATGCTTATGTTTTACTGAACGTTAAAATACACTAGCCTAGTGTTAAAACTGTTTCTTACAGCCTGCTTCAAGCTTTTAAGGTCTGTTCATATTTACTACAGTAAACATGTTCTGGGTGCACGGCTCATCCCACATCAACATATTTCATTAAACTTGAACATATCCCCACCCAAAAAAAAAAAAAAAAACAAACAATCTGACCACCACAGACAACATCACTAAGAGGACAATATCACACACTTCTGACACCAAACAAAAGTACAGCAGGTGATTTATAGTTTACAGGTATGCGCGTGAAAACTTTTATACTGTGAATTAAAAAAAAAGCGCTTCTTTAATTAAGTTTACCATAGGAATTCTCTTTCTTTTCCAATTTCACATTTTATCAACTCAGCAGCCGAAGTGGTAAGGCTCACGCCGGCCATGTGAGATTATCCGACTTTGATATTTTCACAGTGAACTTCAAGTGCAGTCTAATTGACCTCTCCTTCATCCTAACTTTATTTTAAGTTGGTGTCTAGCAGTTTAAATGGTGGCTTCGAGAGGAGACACTCTTTGTTTGTCATGTTAGCTACACGGAGGTTAACGTGTTTAAAATGAGTGTTAACTGGGGTTTAATTCACCATAGATAAGGCCTCTGTTTTTTCTTGTTTAAACGCCTTATCAATTCAGGGAGGTAGGTGGGGTGGGTCCATGTAGGCTGTGTAAGACTTCTAGAGACTAATAGCTTTAAAATGAGTCTTAACTGGTGTGTAATTCACCGACAGCTGTTGTGTTGGTTAAGAATCCAGCAGTAGGCCCGTCTGTGTGTCAAACCAGGAGGAGAAATTAGTTCTGCTGATGTCCATGTTCCCTCACTGAGGACCATCTGCTCCACTCCACTACAATAAGGGGATTTTCTCAGGGAATAAAATGCTTTGAACAGAACATTTTCTTTCTCTTTAGCTCCTTTCTGCCTGTGCAGCATCAATTTTACCGGGCCTAGCTCGGCGATTTGATTTTGCCCATGCGCGTCAGAAATTTCCAACAGTCGTCCAGACGGTAAAATGATTGAACCGTGACAATCCAGGGACGCCCCAGTGCAAACATGTTGCACAATGTCAACTTCCCTTTTTGAAAATCTGAGGTCATGCATGGTTATGAAAAATGCAACAAAAACCAAAACATGTGACAAGTTGAAATGGTAAATGCTTGTGTGATAAGTCAAGCTGCACTTTAAAATCAAAAACTTTTAAGTTAAAAACTTAGGACAATAAATCAACAGGATCATACAAATATGACGAAACAGTTAATAAGAAGATAAATGGAAACGGATGATCCGCTGTGGCGACTCCTAACGCGAACAGCTGAAAGTAGTAGTAGTAGTAGTAGCAGTTAAGAAGATAACTCAATAAGCTCATTTTCTAAAAACCGTTAAAAACAAAAGGGTTTAAAACAGTAAAAATGCATTTTGATGCAAGTGTTAAAAGTATTTGACTTGTTTTATGTTAGTTCTTTATTTTTCTAAGTTTACAATGTGGGAATCTGTGATCTACAGAGTGGGCTTGATCTGGCAGTCTGAGATTGATTACTTCTGTCTCCACCCACTAGGGGAATGCGCTCTTTGCACAATCATTTCCGCATTCTACCTAACACTGATTGTGTGTTTCTGGTCTATCGATGGCGCTGTTTTATACCCGTTCTTTGCAGGAGCTCCCAAAGCTCAAAATAACAGTTGTCCACAGAATTTGCCAGAAAGCAACACCAACCAGCAAATTGGACAAGGGCTTTAGGTTGTATGCTGCATCCTACATTCACAATTACAAAGGTAAAAAAACAACTATTAATGAGTGAGTAACTAGCTAGGTAATGGTAACGAATGTCAAATACTAGGCTAGCTAAGCTAATGTTAGCCTTTGTTGTAGCTACTAACATTAGCTAGCTAACTGTCTTTCTAACGTGCCTGTGTGACCACTTCATTCATCTTGGCAGCTGATTTGGCTCTTGAGACCCGGACCATTTTATAAATGGAAGGCTCAATCAAAAACCAAAACGCCATCAGGTGGTCATAGCTTGCAAATCTATTCACAAAAGACATACATCAGGTCATTAATTAACACTCAATAAAATCATGTACAGTCACCGATATCATATTAATTGTAACAAGTATCCTGTCATCTCTTATGTTACCCAAATCAACATTCGGATAGGATGTTTGTATGTACAGACTATTTTAACCACCAACGCATCATCGTTAAATATATAGAAACATTGTCAGCGATCACACAGTATAACTCGTGGATGGAGCACAGGGTTCCCAATGACAAAAGTAAACAAACATTAGGCTACAATGACGACAGGATTTTTATAATCTAATTTATGTCCAATGTTAATGGTTGATGTCAAACAGTTAGCTAACGTTAGACTAACAGTTACATACAACTTGGACCTGAAGTTACTGTTGTGTTGTTTATATTGATAGTCATGTTACCCGCTTGCACCACTAGGTGGTGCTATGTTAATATGCTGTTTCCTGGTTTGACGTGAAGAAGAGAATGTAATGATGGCTGCCTACATGATCCTTGCGTAAAGTAAACGTCCGTTCTAATCCGACCTGCCTCCTCGTGATTGTGCACCATCCAAAACTACAAACTGGTGACGAGTGAGCCCAAAGATTGTTTTTATGCTTTTGGCAGATATTTTTCTGAAAATGGGTGTGAATGTGCCTTCTCCCGCGATGTTCCTGCCTTGCCCGGGCAAACCTGCAATGCCATTCAATACATGGCTATGGATATTCAACAATTACTTACTGGTAATCAATGCAACTAGAAATGCTTGGCCTGAGGCTCGCAAGAGAGCTGTTCTGCTACATTGTCTGGACACTGAAGGACAACGGATTTTTTACACATTACCAGATACGAGTGAGACATTTTCTTCTGCTGAACTTCTGCCAACGTCGTTGTTGAACGGCATATTTTCAGGAAGCGGACACAGGCACCGCATGAGACTATTCTGCAATACGTTGCTGCTTTGCGTGAACTGGCTACTAAATGTGACTTTGCTGATGAAATGGATGAGATGGTCCGCGACCAGTTAATTGAGCATGTAGTTAGCCAGCGTATAAGAGAGAGACTGCTACTTGAACCTGATCTAATGCTAGATAAGGCTATCACTATAGCAACACAGATCGAATCTGCTACTGAACAAGCTAAAGCAATGGCACCAGACCACAGTGTCCCCCAGTACAGGCTGTACAGTCGAGGTCACGTGCCTTTAGGAAGCGGGACAGACAGCCCTCTCACTCAGCTGAGCCACCTACTACTTCATAGCCTGCATCACCCTGCTCTTGCTTCAGATGTGGCTCTGACAGTCACTTGGCTAACTCTCCACAATGCCCAGCTGCAAATCCCACTTGCAATGCTTGTCACAAAGTAGGACCCTGCTCGTGTCTGCAGATCTGCTCAAACCCAGCCTGTGCATGAGGTTGAACTCGCTGAACTGACAGTGCTCTACTTAGATGATGGTGACTATGCTCCAAAGAAAATTCTGTGCAATGTACATGTCCACACACCAACTACTCCTGCCCAGGAAATTGAACTAGTTGTGGGTACAGGTTCAGCAGTATCCATAATGCCACACTCTACCTAGGACAAGTACTTCAGTACCACACCACTGTCTGCACCTGCTGTTCGCCTTGTGTCATACAACCGGTCTTGCATACCTGTTCTGGGGGGCCTACAGGCTCAAGTGAGTAGAGATGATGTCACTGCTCCTGCCACGTTCTTTGTAGTGGATAAAGGGACCCCACTGCTCGGGATGGACCTGATGACGGCTCTACGCCTCTGTATTAGTGGAAAAACTGTCCTTCCCTCTTCTGCTCCAGCTACATCTGCTCCGGTGATGACCACTGCTCTCACCACTCCTACTACCCCTGCCATCGGCTGTGCAAAGGACTTTTTGCATCGAGTTAAGCCTCGTTCTACACCCCTACAACCAGTACCTCTGCCAGATGGCCCATGGAAAAAGCTAGATCTTGACATAGTAGGGCCTTTTGAGACAGCTGTGCCCGCCTGCCGTTATGCTATTACGCTGACAGACTACTACTCCAAGTGGCCTGAGTTGGCCTTTTCCCACACTGCAACAACTGCTGACGTAATACAATTTCTTACCTCTGTTTTTAGCAGACACTGTGACCCAGAAAGCATCGTTACAGACAATGGAGCTCAATCCACATCGGCAGCCTTCGCTGAGTTTCTTGAGAAACGGGACATCCTCCACAATCGGGTGTCAGTCTACTATCTGGCGGCCAATGGGGCTGTTGAACGTTTCCACTATGTTCTGAAGAGCTGCATCCAGACTGCAATCCAGCAGTCTCAGCCATGGAAAGAGGCTGTGTTGGATTGGCTACAAGTCTACAGGGCCACGCCACACGCCACCACTGCTGTCTCACCACATGAACCCGCTTTATGGCAGAAGAATGCACACTAAATTGGACATACTGCCCCTGCAACCTACTTTGACAGCACAGGGTGACTCTGTGCACAGAATGGTCCAAGAAAAACAGGCCAAGATGAAGCGCTACACTGACTCCAAATGTGATGCCTATGCGCCTTTCTTTCAGGAGGGAGAGAGGGTTAGGATAAGAATACCTCACCACGTTCCCAAAGCACACCCAGTGGACCAGTGACTGTGGAAAAGAGGGTAGGCACAAGCATCTTGTTGCTTAATGATGGAACAAAATTGAATGTACCCCACCTGGCTCCCTTCCCTGCTGCAGCTGAGTATGAACTTGTCAACAACCCTGCTCCAAAATCACATCACATGCACACTCCCCACATCCAGCCACGTGCAAGAAACAAGCCTAGTTGGCATAAGGACTATCCCGCACTGAAAGTTCGACTGTAAGTTTAAGCCATTGGATGGCTAGAAAAGGCATGAGAAAGAGAAAAAATAATATTACAAGCAAGCCTGTTATAAGGGAAACATACTGTTGACAAATCTTTATTTGATGTATACTCTGGTTTTGAAGAATTTGACCATGGCCTAGAGAGAAAGATAGTATCAGAAAAAAATTGTAAATGAAATGTAATGTTATTGTAGAATTAGAGATGTTAAGGTATATTGTTTACACACCATTAAGTGTTTTGTTGCTGCTACCTAATGTTAGTCATCTTTGAAAAATAATAAGCAGTGATTACAGAATCTTACTGATGCTGGTTTGGCAGTAACATTTTTTTACAGAGAGGAGATGTTGTGTTCTGTTTATATTGATATTATGTTACCCTCTTACACCACTAGGTGGTGCTATGTTAATATATTGTTTCGTGTTTTGACGTGAAGAAGAGAATGTAATGATGGCTGCCTACATGATCCTTGAGTTTAGTAAACGTCCGTTCTAATCTGACCTGCCTCCTCGTGATTGTGCATCATCCAACACAACAGTTAGCTGGTATAGAATCGGATGTCAGCGTCGGAGCCTGTAAACCGCTGTAGCCCAAACTCTCGCTGGACACGTCTGTGAATGTTCTCATTCATCCAGGTCATGGTTATCCAAAGGAGTTGAATCAAGTGCAACTGGACTTGGTATATATCCGTGAAGATGTTTCGCCTCTCATCCAAGATGCTTCCTCAGTTTGTGCCTTTCTGACTAGATGAAGCTAGTCTGACTGGCTGGTGATGAGACTCAGAATTATCCTCTTGGAGTCTCGCTGGATACGCAACTCCTGCAATTCCTTTCTCAGGTCTTCAATTTCTTTGTCTTTGTCTTCTACAGATGACAAGGACATGTCTAGTGCAGACGGTTCAGGGACACAGCAGTAGTCGTGATCCCTTGTGCTATCGTGTTGCTCCTCAGGAGGGACTGGATCAACGGGCCGTTTTGCTCTCTCCCAAACACTGCGCCGTGGTGTCTCAACAGTATAGCCATTCCATTCAGAGTGTCGGTACAGCACCTTTAACAAGCCTTCTTCGACCATCAAGGGTTGTTGGCTCTATGAGTTGATCAGAGGAGAGTTGTCTACTATAGACCTTAGTGTGACAGGTGATGGTGAAATGATCCCGACATATGTTTACCAGCCACTGTCTTCTCAGGTCAGGATGGATTGGAAAGCCATGGAAACTTAGTATGCCGTTAAACTTGGAGCTAGCCGAACAAAGTGAGACACAGCAATGCTCAGAGTATTTTGTTGTTTTTGAAAATGTTCGGTCTTGAACTTTTTTTCTAGGTAGACTCATGATGGTGAGCAAACTGTCATGCTAGCTAGCTAGCTAGCTCGGCGCCAGTGCGATGTAAACACAGTGAGCGGAAACGTACAAGCAGTACTATTTCGAAGCGGAACTACGTCACATAGCCTAGTGCATGTAGCGCATTCATGGTAATTTCCTCTTTCCAGTAAAATACTCATTGAAGAAACACCTGTCTTATCGCTTTCGTGATTATTTCACCCCTTTTCAGGAGCGTAATAAACACAACTTGCAATAAGGGCTCACCTTTGCCCTGTTTAATGGTGGCATGGCCCTTGTAATGAAGATTTGCAGTATTTTTATTCCCACGTAACATGATGTGTAGTAGGGTAATAAATGCCAAGACATTTTTCTTTATTTCCTGAATTTCTATCACTGTCATCTGCCACATCCACATATCTCTGGAAAAATATTCGGGTCAACATGTCCTAGAGTTTTAGTATCAACCACTTCTAATGTTATGACTGCAAACCGTGGACAAGTTCAATTTAAAAATTCTCTAAATCTTTTTTACACAACACAGTGTTGTTATGCTAGCTGTTGTAACAGCTTGCTCCGTGTTTCTTGGTTTAAAAAGAGGAAGACGAGTCAAAAACTCACCGTCATGGGATCTTCACAATACTCGTCGTTTGTGGCTATTACTCACCTCAGCCTCACCAAGCCCGCTTGTACGGCAACTATTGTAACATACATGGACACAATAGAGGCCACACGTAACCAAAACGCTACTGTTGAGAGGCAAAAAGAAAAACAAAAGCTAAATAACATGCGTCCATACAGTATGCGCGCCACTCGACAAAAATACAAGGCGCTGTCTGATGACGTCGCTTCTCTTGTAACTGGGCCAGTATGTCTTAAAGGTGCATTTCTCAATGTCGACTGTTACACTGTGCTACGTTTAATGGGCCCATTGCAACTTTAGCATTGTATCTGTACTGTTACCATAATTCGTCAATGCTCCCATCTCATGCTTTCCAGCAGGAGCAGTAAAGTTTAATCAAATCGTTAAATCTCATTGTGTGAATCCCTTCATATCCATCCGAATGATCTTCAAATCCCTATAAAACGTCAGAGTTAACTCATATAGTGGGGAGGATTTTTTTTTTAACGTTAGGGGGAAAGTCACCGGCGTTTTCCTTCAAGATGAGATAAAATTCACGCTTTTGTGTTAATGGTCATTTCCAGGCCTCACACTGTTGAGGGCTTTTTGGGAGGTTTTCTTTAATGTTAAATATGCAAGCAGCAGAAAATCTGCTGCAGATTCAATTATCAATTCTATCTGCTGAAATATTTTTTCATAACTTACTAAAAATGTGTGTGTGCGCGTGTGTAATGAAGTGTCCATGATATTGTGTTGGGGTGGTATTGAGCTACAGTCCTCACCTCCACCAGCTGAGATTGAGAACCAACCTCCTGTCACACCCACACCACCCGTTGCTGCACCGAAAACTCCGGTGCGAGTGACACGCTGTAGCAGAACCGCCGGACAAGTATGGGTCCATCCTGAAATAGGATATAGCCTGCAGTTATGATAGTGACTGGTAGTTCGCCCGGATCACTGTGGTTGTTGTAAGACTTGGTTATTGTATGTTTTGTTCTATGGCAGAAGTTGAGAGACTGTTCCTGTGAGAGAACGAGAAAAAAAAATCTGACGTCAAACAAATGTGTGTGAGGCGACCACGCTAACCACTGCGCCACTGCCGCCGTTACTGTAAAATTTAACACGGAATTAAGATAGTATAGACCTTCAAATGGCCCTGTGATGGACTGGCAGCCTGTTCAGGGTGTCTCCCCGCCTGCCGCCCAGTGACTGCTGGGATAGGCTCCAGCATCCCGCGACCCTGAGAGCAGGATAATCAGCTTTGATAATGGCTGGATGGATGGATGGATAGATGGATAGATGGATGGATAGACCTTAAAATTAATCTCTAATTTTTGTCTTTTACGGTCACATGGATTTACAAGAAATAATTAGCCCTATACTAAAATCACAGTCTATTAGTTCACTAGCTGTTCTTTTTTATTTTTCTTTAATAAGTCATTTTGTGCTGAAATGTCTCCGTCTTTTGCTATATCTGGAATTATTCTTAGATACATACAAATTGTGCACATTGCATTGCTGTACTTGTTTCCTGTAGTATGCTGCCTGGAGAATGCCCCTTTTCAAGCCCCTTAAGGGTTTTAGGCAATTCTCCTTCACATTCCCTTTCCAATTGTTTTTTATATGTGTAAATAAAGAAACAAAAAAAACATTTCGCATTTTTGCACAATTGCATTGTGAAGCACGGACCTTGATGTATGAAATACATATTTTTGAAAATTTCCAGCATGTTAGAGAATATGGCTTTATCTTAATCTAAAACTTAGGGGAAAAAGCACGTTGAAGCGTGGTCTGGTCTGAGTTGTTTTACGAGTTTGTTCTTTTCAAGTTTTTCTGATTGTTTTGCTGTAAAGCCCCCTGAGGCAAATGTGTAATGTGTGATACTGGGCTATACAAATAAAATTGACTTAACTTGACTTGACTTATCATTAACACGTCAAAAGTGAGTCAACCCTTCTTTAGGATGACTGAATATTCTTATTAAAATACATATAGTCACTTTGAGTGGTTTATCTGTCTGACTGTCTGTGTCTCTGCTGTCTGTCTGTATGTCTATCTATATCTGTCTGTGTATATATCAGTATGTCTAACTGTCAATCTGTCTGTCTGCCTGCCCGTCTGTCTGCCTGCCTGGTTGCCCGACGACAGTATCGCTCCATAAGGCTCCTGTGTCTGATTCTGGCGGCTTTTGAAGACTCGCGTGTCTCTGCCGGTCCTTGGTGATGTTCAAAGCGTCCAGACCCTCAAAAAACCCCTGCAAAATAAGAAAGAAACTCCCCCATCGGTCTTTTAGAGAGAGACAGAGAGATTGGGGAGTCGGGGGTGAGAGAAAAGGAAGAGGAGATGGATAGATAGATAGATAGATAGATAGATAGATAGATAGATAGATAGATAGATAGATAGATAGATAGATAGATAGATAGATAGATAGATAGATAGATAGATAGAGGGGGGATGAGAGGAAAGGAAGGGAAGATAGATAGATAGGGAGATAGAGAGAGGGGGGTGAGAGGAAAGGAAGAGGAGAGCGAGAGACAGGGAGCGAGAGAGAGAAGGGGGGGGGAGTGTCCACGCGGTCAAACGCCATTAGTCACAGATCTTAGCGCGCGCCCTCGCGGATTCACCTCTCGAGCCCCTCCATATAAAAGGTCTTTTAGCCCTCAAACCAAATCTTCTGAAAAAAAATAATAATAATAAGACCCCTCTTTGTTCCGCTCCTCTTCTGTCTCTCTCTGCTCCATCAGTAGACGCGGATCTTTGTGTCCTGTGGATCTGAAAGTCTTTTTGTTTTGAAGTGACAATAAAACGAAACACCACGCGTAGCGCAGCACGGGCTGAGCCGGCCGCCCAGACAATGACCTCCACACCTCACCCACTGTCAGCACGGGACGGGAGGAGCTGCTACCCCGACCAAACATCACTCCGGCTGGCTTTTCTCCTTTATTTGGGTCATCCGCCCTCAACGCGTTTTGAATCGTTCGCTTCGTCTCTTCCTGATTCATCTGCGAAGAAATGACAATCTTGACTTTGTTAATAAAGTAAACACCGAGGCGTCGGACACTACTGAGGGGGGTGAATTGTACCAGAGATTTAAGCATACACCGAATGTGTGGAAAAACAGTCTAGGAGAGAGTAAGTGACCGTGGGCACGTGATCAAAACTTCTTTTTGCGGGCCTATTAAAACGTGGCATTAGCCCTCTCTGGCACGCAGCCTTGTCCCAAACCTGTTTTAAAGCCTACTGCAAACATTCACCCATAGTCAATGGAAAACAAATATTGTAAGCCTTGACGTGCCTCTTAAAAATTTCAGATTATAGCTATCAGTATTCAGACAGGAAAAATAACAGTTCAGTTATTAGTGTTGCATCTGTGAAAATGATGTGGTTATTGTAAAACGATTTTCGATATATATTTTTTCTAAGAAGACAGTATATGCGAGCCCATTTTGTTGTTCTTATAGAAGACTACTGGCAGGGAGGGGTCGTGGATGCAATGACTGACAAGAGACCGTATAAAGTCGTAGGCTTCAGTTCTAAAATGTAGATACCTTCACCTGAGCCCACATCACACAAACGGAGAACCGTTAAGTCTACCGGCCTCTGCCTCCCTCCCTCCCTCCCTCCCTCCCTCCGTCCGTCCGTCCGTCCGTCCGTCTCTCTCTCTCTCTCTCTCTCTCTCTCTCTCTCTCTATATATATATATATAATTATATATATATATATAATTCAGTGATTCAACTAAATTCGTTATGAGACAGGAGAAAAAAAGCCTCCTTCTCCCCTTTTTCTGTGTGTGAATGGTGTCATGTGAGTCTCCCTTGTGTGCACGACACGTGCAGTCGGTCCTCCTCCCAGGTCTCCGTGGTGACGGTGGTCGCCACCTGGATGCTGCTTGGCATTCCCCTCATCTCATTTCCTTTTTACATATCTTATATATTTTTTTTTAACATGGTGATGCTGGTCACGTGGCTTGGGTCCCGCGCCAGTAGTGGTTGTGGTTGCTATAGTTACCAAGCCTCCCTTCCGGTCTGCCTGCGTTGCAGTCTGGGTTGTTCTTCCTGTTTTAACTAAATGGCCGCTGCCGCACGTTACCATCTGCGTTGTGTGATTCATTGATGTCGTCTCTCATTACTGGCGTGGTGGCAGCGCTTACCAGACTTACGTCCCGAGGACTGATATTTACCGAACTAATCGCGGTAGCCCTTCCAGGGGAATCACAGGGTAGTTACGTCTACCACCAGACGCAGCTGGGCTAGCTCAGACACAGTTGTGCTAGCTAAGTGGGCAGCATGGCGACACACGAAGCACCGAAGCAGTGGTGTTTAACAAAGACTGAGACGGTGAACTCTTTTGAGAACTGGCGTCAGAACCTGCTTTATATACTGTCGCTCGACGCCGGGTTTGCCCCCTTCCTGCTCGATGGCATGGAGTGGGAGAAGAAGTCTAAAACGTCCCCTGTCCGGGGATTCACAGATGACGGTGAAGATATTCCCACGCCCCGACGTCGCAATAAAGAACAGAAGGTAACCATGTTAGAGCTAATGTTGGGCCAGATAGCCAATTATTGTCCTGTAATCTCTCGTCACAGCATAGTCAGGCACTCCACATCTATTGACGGCATATGGCAAGCTATTCGTCTACATTACGGCTTTCAGTGCACCGGGGCTGTGTCTGAACTCCCCAAGTCAAAGCAATCCATCCCTGTCCGGACAAGGAGGTCATGTCCCCTTTGTAAATGTGCCGGCAGGCCTGATAATCACTTCCTCAGCAAATGTTCCTTTCTGCCCCCCCAAGATAAAATATACATGGCAAAGTTGCGTCAGGTTTTGGGAGAGCAGGTCGAGACTGATGATGAGGTAGAGGAGTGCGTTAGTGGGGAGCCAGCGCCATCTAGTAGTGTGAAACGTGTCAAACAGTCCTCTTACCTCGATGCCTTCCATGAACACTGCCCTGTGCGTCTCACCGTTGATAGTGGGGAAACAGGCAACATGATGAGGGCCTCATGCGCGACCAGGCTGGGCGTCACTGTCACAGGAAGTACGCAGTCCGCATTCCAAGCAGCTGGCTCGTCCCTTTTGAAAGTATTGGGAGAGACACGGACACACTTCCAGAGAGATGGCCATGACCTCTATTTTGAGGGCCTCGTCGTTGAGGATCTCGACTCTGACATCCTGGCTGGAATTCCCTTTATGGAAAAGAACAACGTCTCCGTCAGACCAGCCAAACACTACATCTGCTTGGGCGAGGATATATACCGCTAAGGCACCCTCCAAACACCGATGGACAGGCATGCCGTACGGGGGCGCATGTGCTCTGCGCTCCAGATAAATCTACTGTGTGGCCAGGGGAGTACATCGAGCTCGAGCTGCCTCCTGAGCTGTGCAATGTGGACAGTGAGCTGGCTGTTGAGCCACACATCGATGTCTCATGTGACCAGTCTGACACAGAGCAGTGGCCTGCCCCAACTTTGCTACAGGGTGTGTCTGGGAAGATCCGTGTTCCAAATCTCACTGGCGAGTCGCGGCTGGTCCAGAAAAGCCAACACCTATGCCGTGTCCGCGCTACATATGTCCCGTCACTCAGTGACGCCGCCATGCCAGCTGATCCCCCCAAACTGGCCCCGACAACCATGTCAGCCTTGTCCTCTGCCCTTGTCGCTCTGGACCCAGATAACATCATGCCTGCTGACATCAGAGATGAGTTCGGCGCCCTGCATAGAGAGTTTGATGTAGTTAGTCCATGGGCCAGACGATATTTCGGTACACTCAAGGTGGCAAAACTTACTTATAATTTTTGAAAGGATCCATGTCTGTAGATGATATTTTGGTATGATAACCATTCCTGAGTGACAGCTGTATCACAGTTATCAGCTCATGAAGTTAACCACCCGCTAAACTAAATTGCATTTTAGACGCTGGTGCATATCCTGGTTTAGCCTCATGGTCAGGACATTTTTCAATGTTCTATAATATTGTCTTTGGTATCATTTTAAAGGGGACCTTCTTAGCTTTCATTCAAGCCCTGTTGTGGATATTTCTCACAAATATAGAGGTCACTTGAGCTCTTCAACCCATCAATAACACACATCTTTCTGCAATTTTCGCCTAAACTATATACTTTCTTTTAGCCCTGTGGCATCTAGGAATATCAGGGACACAAAACACGAAAACTGGAATACTCACAGGACTGTAAAGATTCAGAAAATGTATAATATACCCATACTATTTCATTGTGTGAGGTGATTGTGAGCCTTAAATGAGAACTAGACCAAAGCCAGTTAGGTCACAAACTGGTCTCTATACATTTGTTTAAATACACAATCAAAATACATGATAAAAAGGAATACCATAGTGAGGTAATGAACTATTTTAATATTTTAAACAACATTGACATTTACATATACTTAGTCAATGATACATGTAATCCCATATCATTAGTGGGTATATGTAATGGTAATGGGTAGGGTAATGGGTATATGTGAATATGGTTACATTATTGTTATCAAGCTCTGGGTAACCAAGTCCAGAATCAACATCCTGTGCATCAATAGACTACTACCACAGTAATACCATCAGAATCATCACACTTTCATTCATCAAACTGCTCGTTTCTCTCATCATCTGACTCCCCAAGTTCAAAGTCCAGTTCTGGACCATCCTGCTGTTTTTGGTTACTGCAGGTCTGTAACCCGCACATGTCTGTGCATGGAAGTCCATTTGACAGGCACATGCAGCTTGGCATTTTGCATGAATGCACACACTTGCATGTTAGCATTTCCAAGACCACATCTGGTGCAGGTGGGGAGCGCATCCAGTAAATGGCCAGCTTGCCTTCATCGTCTGTCCATCCATACTCAGTAGGGCTTGGCACCACAGGGTTAGCCTGCAGACAGCACTTCCATATTGCTGTCTGATAGTTGGCTCGTTGAACATGCATAAAGAGACAGTCTCTACATGGTGGCAGCTGGCTGGACTCAACCTCTCCCCTTTTGGTGCAGAAGAGCTGGTAACGCAGTTTGTTCACCTCAGCAGTGCTGCTATTAGCAACATACATCCAACAGGTGAACTGCTCAATTTTCTGGAACAGCTCATCACTCACATTCCATGTCTGTCCCAGTTGACTAAAAGTCTCTTGGCAGGAAGTGTGCTTTCTCACTATCTTCAGGGCATTCAGCTTCCCTCGACCAGCGAATGCACTGACAGTGTCACAGCCTGTGAAGGCATGTAAGCCAATTAGGCTGTCACAGATGCTGTCTCCAAGTGAACTTGCCAGTTTGGTGATGTCGACAAACCGTGTGCGGTTCTGAGTCCCACACTTCTGGTAGATGGGACAGGTGATGTCCTTCTGGAAGCCAAGACAAAGCACCATGACATCAGTGTCCTCAGCTGTGATGATAACTGACTTTGAGCCCGCATTTGCTGCATGCAATGCATGCAGGAGCAGACGGGTGTCAGCTTCTTCATGTGTGGAGTGCAGTTCTGCTGCTTCCTCACACCCATCTTCTGTCAACTTGTAGCAGGTTTCCTCACAGGTCATGTACAACACCTTGCCATGCAGCATAGCTCTGTATCGTGGGAGTTTCCACTCTTCCACCAGACACTTGATGAGACTGGTCTTGTTGGAGGAACTGCACAGAAATTTTCTCCACTGCTGGACGTGGTGTCCCCCTGCAAGATTCTTGTACTGGAGAGTGATGTCTCCACCCCGGTTCAGTCGTTCAGCATCTTTGATCGAAGTCTGGTGATAGACATCAAAAACAACATCAATCCTCCCACTCTGTGCTCCCTCATGGAGGACCTGGGTCAAGGCTGACTCTGCCACCTGTGCAAAGGTTTTGTTGTTGCCATTCATTTTTTGGACCAGGCTCATCCCATCAATGATGGAAGTAGATGGGATTGGGATGTCTTCTGCAGGAGATACATTCTTTTCAAGCTCTCTGGCAAGTGCAGCCTTGTTTGTTTTTCGTAAGGACCCATCAGCATTTGCCAGTGCCCATGGTAGTGGGCCCAATGGGTAGGCAAGGACATCCTTCAGATTCACCTTCCTGCTTTCACCCACCAGGATCATGTGACTGAAAAGGTTTCTATCTGCCTTCAGAACCACATCCTGTGCTTTCTTTCCATGAGCTTGTTTTGTGCTGACATTGGAGAATGTTTTCAGACTTTGCTTGGTCATCTTGTCGTGGAATTTCACAGGTGGTGGGTCTGCATCTAACCTTGTTTGCTGGAATGCTTGGTAGGCCTCTTCTCCTTTCTCAAGAGCTCTCAAGAGATCTATGGTCACATCAGGTGGAGCCATGTTGCCAGTGGAGAGGCTAACCAAATCAATCTCATCAGGGGACATAGGATTGAGCCAGTTATTCTCCATAAGGTCCATGAGAGACTGGACATCTGCTTCATCTCTCTTGATCCTTGGACTCTGTAGATCTGGATGAGACCATTTGCACCTGCCTTGACCTGTCAGGTCTCTCAGCTGTCTGAGGTACATGCTTCTGTACTCAGCTGTGAGATTATATTTGGTCACAGCTCCTGGCTTCAAGCTGAATCCCTTTGTCCCTCCAGCTGTTTGGGTGTCTTTGTTCACCGTTTCTTCTATAGCTTGGTCAACAGGGATTCGGCCAAAGGGATTGGTGGAGCCCAGTTGGACTGAGAAGCCTCCTTCCATGAATTCTGTGTACACATCTGGGTGTGTGATGGGCAGCTCAGACATCTGGGCGTAGTAGTAGGGGAGGTAGCGTGCATAATTCATCCTGTCATAAGCAAAGCACCATGGGATCATTGCTCGAATGCTAGCCAAGTGTAGCATCCAGTCTCCCTCTCTGGATGCTCGGATGAGCCCCAACAAGATTTCAACCATGTCCAAATAGGACATCCAGAAGTTCGAGAGGCTGCCGTTTCCACCTCTAAGGAACTCACGGTAGACTTCAAATAGATCCATGATGCGTGTACAAGAGCTGTTCTCGAGGACCTCCTTCAAAGCATGTTGTGAGACTTCTTTCCCAAGGCTGTCAATGGTCTTCAGTGTCTCATTCAGGTGAACCATGTCATTCCTGTGAGTTTCTTCCAACCAGGACAGGAAACCATTCAAGGTCAGTCGCATGAGAGCCTCATACAGGAGCTTGTGTAGTCGCACTGCCCTGTTGTACTTGCGGCCATCCATAACACCAGCAATTGAGCCTTCTGCAATCATGCCAGACTCAATGCAGAGGTCTTTGAGTCCAGCATCTTGGAAACGCTTTCCTGTTATTGCCAGCAGTGTGCAGATGGTGTGGAATACCCCAAGCCTAACGATGATATCATGGAACTTGTCATGGTGTTTCCATGTGATCTCGACAGCCTTCGCATACAGGGCTTGGTCAAAGACACAGACAATCTTCCTCAGGCCTAAGCACTGCATGATGCTCAGTGACTGGTTAAGCACCTCGTTGACAGTAGACATTTGTGTCGCTGGAGCATTGATGGTAGGCAGATAGCCTATATTGTCGGGGATGACCGTCATCTCTCCTCGAGTCAGGATGTTGAAGCCTGTCCAGCTGCTGACTGACTGTTCTTCTTGTTGTGACATGCGTGCTAGGACCCAAAGAAGGTTTTTCTCTCTGGCAAGCTTAGTATTGGCTGCAGTATCGGCATCTGACTTTTTGCTTTGTGGTGGCCCTACCCGTTGTCCAGCGTTGTAAGTTGGTAACATTGGTGGGGGTCCATCAATGCTTCTCTTCTTTGTTTTGGGAACAGTGGGCATGGGTTGGACAGGAAGTGGGTTGACTGGCTTTGCTTGCACAGCAATCCCATTGACTCTGTGAGATGTTCCCTCACCACTGACAGTTTCTTCAAGATGGTCGATATTGTCCCAGGCTAAAGTTGTGAATATGTCAGGATGGATGTTAGCTGGAAGGGCAATGCCACTCCCTGATGATGAGAGTTTCTGGAGACACAGGGCAGTGTTGATCTCTTCCATCTGTGAATAGGACACACTGTGACCAAGTCGGTTGAGGATGTTTATCAACTCTACATTTCCTGTCAACGATTTGACACTGAATGGCAGAACAATGTGCTTGGAAGGCTTGGTATTTCCACATGTCACTGCATATACTATGTCATGGCCAAATGACTGCAGAAGGCACTGCACTCTCTGGGATGCATGATAAGGATCATTTGAGCCTGTGAGTAGAGAGTACAGGAAGATAATGAGCGACTCTGGAATGGTAGGACATTCTGCTTCTGGTTTGACTTCAGGCGGCCAGGTTTGAGGAACATCTTGACTTTTAATGTCTGCTCTCAATTTGATGGCTGCTTTGGCTATAACATCTTGTGCACTGACACTTTTCAGGGTCTGCAGCTCCCTTTTGAGAGACTGATTTTCTTTGGCAAGTTCCCTCATGGACAAGTTATCGGGATAGAGGAGGAATTTTCCTTTCTCATCAGGGAATATCTGCAAGGCTCCAGCAAACTCACTCTCCAGGTTTCTTATGTGCTTCTTGGTTGATTCCTTGACTTGGGCAATGCCTTGGGAGTTCATTGAAGCTACCAGTCTAGAAGAGAGATCAGTCATTGTCATCACTTGAGGATTGCTAAAAAGCTCCATCCTGATGAAGAGGAACAGCTCATTGTATGCCTTATTCACAGCAGCTTCATACTGGGCTGCAGCATCATCATCTTCATTGCTGGCAACCTCTCCTTTGGAAACCTCTTCTTTGGTGTAAAGTCTATAGCATGACCTGTGGTAGTGCCCTTCAGCTGCTACAAGGTCTCTACTCACAATGGCAAGGATTCTGCTGTCCCTTTTCTTTGTGGCTGCACTCCTGATCTTTGCATCAGCTCGCAGTTCTCGACACTGCACCAGTACTTCTCTCGTATTCTGTCTCTTGGAATATTTGCTGTTTTTCTGACAAAATATGCACTCTGCATCATAAGTCCTAGATGTACTTGGAGCATGTCGAGCTACTCTCTTAGATTGTTTCTCTTCAGCAGAGACACAACTTTTCTTTTCTTTTGCAAGGAGGCCATCAAGAATTTGCTTCATAGTGAAGATACTGCGACACTTTCTGTGGTAGTAGATTGCTGGAATCTGTCCCTCAGGAATGTCTTTTGCCAGTTTCAAAACTGGTGCATGATTTCGTATCTGAGCTGCCCTGAGCAGAGTTCTCCATGAGTCGACACTTTGTAGTGAAACCAGCTTATCTGTATCATCAGAACAGTGGATAATGCACTCCACCCGTGGGCGCTTTGGTATTGGGTAAAAACTTGCTTGTTCACCAGTGGCCATATTCAGTCAGTTTTCACCTGCCACATACAAACAAATACATGTAACTTAGGTGTATGAACACTACTAAAACAAAGTTTACTTTGCTTCACCAGCGTCATATTACCATTATTTATCTTACATAGCCACAAATAGATACATTACCTAGTTGCTATGCAACAGCTGTATTTTGTCCACATGAGGCCGCTAAAATCAACACAAGATGAAAGTTCCTCGTAGCCACTTTAACTAATCATATTAACATATACATTAAAAGAACATGCTAACATTATGGGAAATTAGCTTACAATCTTCTCCAGAGTGAGACAAGAAGATAGATACCAGTTTCCTCTATATGTGTTTAGTAGAAAGCTATCTGGCTGCACGTTAGCCTAGCTTAGCACAATGAATGGAAGTACAAAGTACTGGTTATCCTTGGTTGTTGGCCAACTAAGAACTGTCCCAGAGTTTAAGCTAGGCTAATCAGTACCAGGGGTGTTGAAATGCTATATTTGTAAAAATCTGGGCAAATACACAATTGTGAGAGGCACAGAAACAGGTTTCCTGAAAGAAAAATGAAATAGCTGCTCATTTGGAAAGGTTATCATGTATTATTTTACTTCTGTTAGTGTACCAAATAAAATGGCACCAGTGAAGTTGTGTCACCTTGGGTGATATCGATATCTGGTCTGACCCATGGACTAACTGGCTTTGGTCTAGTTAGTTTCTTAGTAATAATGCCCTTCTAATTTAAGGTTCACAATCACCTCACACAATGAAATAGTATGGGTATATTATACATTTCCTGAATCTTTACAGTCCTGTGAGTATTCCAGTTTTTGTGTTTTGTGTCCCTGATATTCCTAGATGCCACAGGGCTAAAAGAAAGTATATAGTTTAGGCGAACATTGCAGAAAGATGTGTGTTATTGACGGGTTGAAGAGCTCAAGTGACCTCTATATTTGTGAGAAATATCCACAACAGGGCTTGAATGAAAGCTAAGAAGGTCCCCTTTAAAATGATACCAAGGACAATATTATAGAACATTGAAAAATGTCCTGACCATGAGGCTAAACCAGGATATGCACCAGCGTCTAAAATGCAATTTACTTTAGGGGGTGGTTAACTTCATGAGCTGATAACTGTGATACAGCTGCCACTCAGGAATGGTTATACCAAAATATCATCTACAGACATGGATCCTTTCAAAAATTATAAGTAAGTTTTGCCACCTTGAGTGTACCGAAATAGGAAATTTTGGGCTCTGGCCCATGGACTAAGTGTTTGATCCCCACTTTGAAGGATATAATGACGCTGTGGGTCCATTCCAGGCCAGGGTGAACATGGGACCTGTCCTACCTCTGCCCTTCACAAACAGGTCGACCTGGCTTGCCATACAGGCAGGATGCTCTGACCTCAGACGGACCCGCGCTCACCTCCATCAGGGTACGCGTCCATCCAAGACGCTGACTAACATTCATGATGTGAAACGTTACCTGAACATCATCACAGTGGCTAAGGACGGCCTCCTAGTTGTTCACCGGCACACACCCCTCGCAGCCTCAACGGACTGCATCGTTGTGCCTCGGTCTGTCCTCGATGGCCTACTGACCTCTCTCCATATCAAGCTCGATCACCCCACCAGCACCCAGTTGAAGACAGGTGTGCAACGCTACTTCTACGCGTTGGATATGGACTCTGCTGTGCAACATGTCTCCAGCGGCTGCCACCAGCCTCCCGCCATTTGACCTGGTGAACTGGTGTACCGGTATGGTGACCGGAATAAGTCAAAGGCCCGTGACAGGTACCTCGTCATGAGCGTGGATTGTTCATGGTGCAATATCCAGATGTTCACGGGGTCTCAACTCCGTCGCACCTCCTACAGGGTCAGGCTGGGTGACTGCTACAAAGTGGAAGGTCCCTCTACAGCCTCTGAACCCCTCGCGGATGATTTCGCGTCTGATGAGGACTTGGACAACTCTGCCCCGCACTGCCCTGGCATACCGCCAGCCATTGCCGAGCCCCCACCTGCACCTTGCCTGCCTTGTGATAACGATATGAGGCTGGAGGATGAGACTGTTCCTCCCGTCGAGGTCGAGCCTGGGGGGAGCTCCCCTGGCGAGTGTGTGCCTGCTCTTGCACCTGATGCTGCACCTCGACGCTCGGAGTGTCGCTGACGCTTGCCGCGGCATTTAGAGGACTTTGAACTTTAGGCCAGTTGTTTGTGTGTACTGGTGATAATGTTTTGTCTTACCTTACAAGTCTAGTTATATAGCCTGAGCTGTGATGTTTCCTGGTGTTCTGTGGTGTTATTGTTGTACTGTGTGAAGGGGGGGTCTTTCTTTTGGGAAAAAAAGGGGTGACGCCAGTAGTGGTTGTGGTTGCTATAGTTACCAAGCCTCCCTTCCGGTCTGCCTGCGTTGCAGTCTGGGTTGTTCTTCCTGTTTTAACTAAATGGCCGCTGCCGCATGTTACCATCTGCGTTGTGTGATTCATTGATATCGTCTCTCATTACTGGCGCCGGGCTGTTCCGGTGGCGTCTGGACACTGCTTGGCATCCTGCGCATCATATTCTTCATAAATTCTATAATTCCATTATAATTCTGTTATCCTCTTTCAATGTTTTATTGTGTAAATTGTGTAACCACAACATCCATTGCACGTTGTCCGTCTTGGGAGAGAGATCCCTCCTCTGTTGCTCTCCCTGAGGTGTCTTCCTATTTTTTCGCCGTTAAAGGTTTTTTTTTTAGGGAGTTGTTCCTTATCCGATGAGAGGGTCTAAGGACAGGATGTTGTGTTGCTGTAAAGCCCACTGAGGCAAATTTGTAATTTGTGATATTGAGCTATACAAATAATATTGACTTGGCCTGTTTCATGTGAAACAGGCTTATATATATATCTACTCATATATTTTCGTAATGTGTGTGTATGTGGTGTTAGTGTGTGTGTGTGTTAGTTAGTGTAGATAGCGGAACCGAAAACTAAAGCACTTATGATCCTAATTATTTTTGGAGGTGGTAGGTATTGTCTCAGAGAGTAAGGGAAAAATCCCAGAAAATTAAAATTATGCATAATTATGCACAAATATGCAAAATATGCAAAATATGCATTTTCTAAAAATGGCTAAAAACCACTTTTCTCGGCATTTCAGATGATTCTGAGCATATTTGATTTTTGCATTATGCAAAATATATGCATTTTTGCAAAAATGCACTTATGATCCTAATTTTTTTGGGAGGTGGTAAGTATTGTTCCAGAGAGGACCAGAAAAATAGCAGAAAATTAAAATATAATTGTAATAATTATGCATAATTATGCAAAATATGCATTTTCTAAAAATGGCTAAAAACCACTTTTCTCGGCATTTCAGATGATTCTGAGCATTTGGGGGGAGGGAGTTGGAGTGGGGGGGGGGTTAGGGGCAGGGGGAAGGCGGTTAGCTGGCAGGATGAAGAGGAGGGAGATTTAGACGGGTGGATAACCAAACCGCTACATTGTAGCGGGGTTCTTCTAGTATATATATATATATATATAGGTGCATCTCAAAGAATTAGAATATTATGAAAAAGTTCATTATTTTCCATAATTTAATTCAAAAAGTGAAACTTTCATATATTCTAGATTCATTACACATAAAGTGAAATATGTCAAGCCTTTTTTGTTTTAATCTTGATGATTACGGCTTACAGCTCATGAGAATCAAAAATCCAGTATCTTAAAATATTAGAATATTACATAGGACCAATCAAAAAAAGGATTTATAATACAGAAATGTCGACCTTCTGAAAAGCATATTAATTTATGCACTGAATACTTGGTCAGGGCTCCTTTTGCACAAATTACTGCATCAGTGCAGCGTGGCATGGAGGCAATCAGCCTCTGGCACTGCTGAGGTGTTATGGAAGCCCAGGTAGCTTTGATAGCGGCACTCAGCTCATCTGCATTGTTGGGTCTGGTGTCTCTCATCTTCCTCTTGACAATATCCCATAAGCCACAGAAGGTAATTGCTAAAAGGGCTGGCTGTTCGCAGAGTGCTGTATCAAAGCATATCCATGGAAAGTTGACTGGAAGAGAAAAATGTGGTAGGAAAAGGTGCACAAGCAACAGGGATGACTGCAGCCTTGAGAGGATTGTCAAGCAAGGCCGATTCAAGAACTTGGGGGAGCTTCACAAGGAGTGGACTGAGGCTGGAGTCAGTGCATCAAGAGCCACCACGCACAGACGTGCCCAGGAACTGGGCTACAAGTGTCGCATTCCTAGTGTCAAGCCACTCCTGAACCAGAGACAACATCAGAAGCGTCTTACCTGGCCTAAGGCGAAAAAGAACTGGACCGTTGGTCAGTGGTCCAAAGTCCTCTTTTCAGATGAAAGTAAATGTTGCATTTCATTTGGAAATCAAGGTCCCAGAGTCTGGAGGAAGAGTGGAGAGGCAGAGAATTCAAGTTGCTTGAAGTCCAGTGTGAAGTTTCCACAGTCAGTGATGATTTGGGGTGCCATGTCATCTGCTGGTGTTGGTCCACTGTGTTTCATTATGCCCAGAGTCAACGCAGCCATCTACCAGGAGATTTTAGAGTGCTTCATGCTTCCGTCTGCTGACAAGCTGTATGGATATGCTGATTTCATTTTCCAGCAGGACTTGGCACCTGCCCACAGTGCCAAAACTACCGTGTTATTACTGTGTTTGACTGGCTAGCCAACTCGCCTGACCTGAACCCCATGGGGTATTGTCAAGAGGAAGATGAGAGACACCAGACCCAATAATGCAGACGAGCTGAAGGCTGCTATCAAAGCTACCTGGGCTTCCATAACACCTCAGCAGTACCACAGGCTGATTGCCTCCATGCCACATCGTATTGATGCAGTAATTCATGCAAAAGGAGCCCCAACCAAGTATTGAGTGCATAAATGAACACTTTTCAGAAGGTCGACATTTCTGTATTATAAATCCTTTTTTTTGGATTGGTCTTATGTAATACTCTAATATTGTGAGATACTGGATTTTTGATTTTCATGAGTTGTAAGCCATAATAATCAAGATTAAAACAAAAAAGGCTTGCCATATTTCACTTTATGTCTAAGTATTTAAACTCATATGCCTTCGTCACCTCTACTCCTTGCATCCTCACCATTCTGCTGTCCTCCCTCTCATTCATGTATAGGTATTCCGTCTTGCTCCTACTGACTTTCATTCCTCTTCTCTCCAGTGCATACCTCCACCTCACCAGGCTCTCCTCAACCTACACCCTACTCTCGCTACAGATCACAATGTCATCCGCAAACATCATCGTCCACGGAGACTCCTGCCTGATCTTGTCCATCAACCTGTCCATCATCATTGAAAACAAGAAAGGGCTTAGAGCCGATCCTTGATGTAATCCCCGTCCACCTTGAACCCATCTGTCATTGCAACCGCACATCTCATCAATGTCACACTTCCCTCATACATATCCTGCACCACTCCTACATACTTCTCTGCAACTCCCGACTTCCTCATACAATACCACACCTCCTCTCTCGGCACCCTGTTGTATGCTTTCTCTAAATCTACAGACACAATGTAATGCCTTCTGGCCTTCTCTGTACTTCTCAATCAACATTCTCAAAGCAAACATCGCATCTGTTGTGCTCTTTCGTGGCATGAATCCATACTGCTACTCATTAATCGTCACCTCTCCTCTGAACCTAGCTTCTATTACTCTTTTCCATATCTTCATGCTGTGGCTGATCAACTTTATACCTCTGTAGTTGCTACAGTTCTGTACATTGCCCTTGTTCTTGAAAATCAGTACCAGTATGCTTTTTCACACTCCTCAGGCATCCTCTCACTTTCCAGGATCGTGCTAAACAATTTACTTAAAAACCTGACTGCCATCTCTCCTAAACATCTCCATGCCTCCACAGGTATGTCATCAGGACCAACTGCCTTTTCACTCTTCATCCTCTTCATAGCTTCCCTCACTTCCTCCTTGCTAATCTACTGCACTTCCTGATTCACCATCTCCACGTCATCCAACCTTCTCTCTCTCTCTCATTTTCTTCATTCATTAGCCCCTCAAAGTACTCCTTCCACCTCTCAGTACACTCTCCTCGCTTGTCAGCACATTTCCGTCTCTATCCTTGATCGCCCTAACATGCTGCACATCCCTCGCAGCTCGGTCCCTCTGCCACCTTTGCCACCTCTCTCTTTGCTTTATGCTGCATCTCCTTGTACTCCTGTCTACTTTCTTCATCTCTCTGACTATCCCACTTCTTCTTTGCCAACCTCTTCCTCTGTATAATTTACTGTACTTCCTCATTCCACCACCAAGTCTCCTTGTCTTCCTTCCTCTGTCCTGATGACACATCAAGTACCTTCCTAGCTGTCTCCCGCACTATTTCTGCAGTGCCTGCCCAGCCATACGACAACTCTTCACTACCACCCAGCGCCTGTCTTAACTCCTCCCTGAACTGCAGGTATATATATATACACACACACACACACACACACACATACACTCACCGGCCACTTTATTAGGCACACCTGTTCAACTGCTCGTTAACGCAAATTTCTAATCAGCCAATCACATGGCAGCAACTCAATGCCTTTAGGCATGTAGACATGGTCAAGACGATCTGCTGCAGTTCAAACCGAGCATCAGAATGGGGAAAAAAGGTGATTTAATTGACTTTGAACGTGGCATGGTTGTTTGTGCGAGACGGGCTGGTCTGAGTATTTCAGAAACTGCTGATCTACTGGGATTTTCACGCACAACCATCTCTAGGGTTTACAGAGAATGGTCCGAAAAAGAGAAAATATCCAGTGAGCGGCAGTTCTGTGGGCGAAAATGCCTTGTTGATGCCAGAGGTCAGAGGAGAATGGCCAGACTGGTTCGAGCTGATAGAAAGGCAACAGTAACTCAAATAACCACTCATTACAACCGAGGTATGCAGAAGAGCATCTCTGAACGCACAACACGTCAAACCTTGAGGCAGATGGGCTGCAGCAGCTTAAGACCACACCGGGTGCCACTCCTGTCAGATAAGAACAGGAATCTGAGGCTACAATTCGCACAGGCTCACCAAAATTGGAGAATAGAAGATTGGAAAAACGTTGCCTGGTCTGATGAGTCTCGATTTCTGCTGCGACATTCGGATGGTAGGGTCAGAATTTGGCGTCAATAACATGAAAGCATGGATCCATCCTGCCTTGTATCAACGGTTCAGGCTGGTGGTGGTGGTGTAATGGTGTGGGGGATATTTTCTTGGCACACTTTGGGCCCCTTAGTACTAATTGAGCATCGTGTCAACACCACAGCCTACCTGAGTATTGTTGCTGACCATGTCCATCCCTTTATGACCACAGTGTTCCCATCTTCTGATGGCTACTTCCAGCAGGATAATGCGCCATGTCATAAAGCTCGAATCATCTCAGACTGGTTTCTTGAACATGACAATGAGTTCACTGTACTCAAATGGCCTCCACAGTCACCAGATCTCAATCCAATAGAGCACCTTTGGGATGTGGTGGACCGGGAGATTCGCATCATGGATGTGCAGCCGACAAATCTGCAGCAACTGCGTGATGCTATCATGTCAATATGGACCAAACCCTCTGAGGAATGATTCCAGTACCTTGTTGAATCTATGCCACGAAGGATTAAGGCAGCTCTGAAGGCAAAAGGGGGTCCAACCCGGTACTAGCAAGGTGTACCTTATAAAGTGGCCAGTGAGTGTATATATATATATATATATTTATATATATATATATATATATATATATATATATATATATATATATATATATATATACATACACACACACACACACACACACACACACACACACACACACACACACACACATATATATATATACACTACCGTTCAAAAGTTTGGGATCACATTGAAATGTCCATATTTTTGAAGGAAAAGCACTGTACTTTTCAATGAAGATAACTTTAAACTAGTCTTAACTTTAAAGAAATACACTCTATACATTGCTAATGTGGTAAATGACTATTCTAGCTGCAAATGTCTGGTTTTTGGTGCAATATCTACATAGGTGTATAGAGGCCCATTTCAAGCAACTATCACTCCAGTGTTCTAATGGTACAATGTGTTTGCTCATTGGCTCAGAAGGCTAATTGATGATTAGAAAACCCTTGTGCAATCATGTTCACACATCTGAAAACAGTTCAGCTTGTTACAGAAGCTACAAAACTGACCTTCCTTTGAGCAGATTGAGTTTCTGGAGCATCACATTTGTGGGGTCAATTAAACGCTCAAAATGGCCAGAAAAAGAGAACTTTCATCTGAAACTCGACAGTCTATTCTTGTTCTTAGAAATGAAGGCTATTCCATGCGAGAAATTGCTAAGAAATTGAAGATTTCCTACACCGGTGTGTACTACTCCCTTCAGAGGACAGCACAAACAGGCTCTAACCAGAGTAGAAAAAGAAGTGGGAGGCCGCGTTGCACAACTGAGCAAGAAGATAAGTACATTAGAGTCTCTAGTTTGAGAAACAGACGCCTCACAGGTCCCCAACTGGCATCTTCATTAAATAGTACCCGCAAAACACCAGTGTCAACATCTACAGTGAAGAGGCGGCTGCGGGATTCTGGGCTTCAGGGCAGAGTGGCAAAGAAAAAGCCATATCTGAGACTGACCAATAAAAGAAAAAGATTAAGATGGGCAAAAGAACACAGACATTGGACAGAGGAAGACTGGAAAAAAGTGTTGTGGACGGATGAATCCAAGTTTGAGGTGTTTGGATCACAAAGAAGAACGTTTGTGAGACGCAGAACAAATGAAAAGATGCTGGAAGAATGCCTGACGCCATCTGTTAAGCATGGTGGAGGTAATGTGATGGTCTGGGGTTGCTTGGGTGCTGGTAAGGTGGGAGATTTGTACAGGGTAAAAGGGATTCTGAATAAGGAAGGCTATCACTCCATTTTGCAACGCCATGCCATACCCAGTGGACAGCGCTTGATTGGAGCCAATTTCATCCTACAACAGGACAATGACCCTAAACACACCTCCAAATTGTGCAAGAAATATTTAGAGCAGAAGCAGGCAGCTGGTATTCTATCGGTAATGGAGTGGCCAGCGCAGTCACCAGATCTGAACCCCATTGAGCTGTTGTGGGAGCAGCTTGACCGTATGGTACGCAAGAAGTGCCCATCCAACCAATCCAACTTGTGGGAGCTGCTTCTGGAAGCGTGGGGTGCAATTTCTCCAGATTACCTCAACAAATTAACAGCTAGAATGCCAAAGGTCTGCAATGCTGTAATTGCTGCAAATGGAGGATTCTTTGACGAAAGCAAAGTTTGATGTAAAAAAAATCTTATTTCAAATACAAATCATTATTTCTAACCTTGTCAATGTCTTGACTCTATTTTCTATTCATTTCACAACATATGGTGGTGAATAAGTGTGACTTTTCATGGAAAACACAAAATTGTTTGGGTGATCCCAAACTTTTGAACGGTAGTGTATATATTACCTGCAGTTCCACATCCTTAAATCCTGACGTTAAATTCATCACCGAGTCCATTGCAGTGTCCAACAACTCAAATACTTTACATTACAGAGAGACGCTGCAAAAGATCCTTTCACAGCCGTCTCAGTGGTGTGGTTCCCTCAATAAGATCTGTGTCGCAGGAGAAAAGAGAGAATGAAAGAGAGGACAGCGGGCAACGGTTTCTTCACACTTAAGGGGATAAGAAATGCCAGCCCACGGTCAGGATTTACGAAATGACGTCTGAGAGACATCATCATCATAATAATAACAACAATAATAACAAATAATCACAATAATAATAAGGTCCATAGAAGTTCAATCCCTCCTCTACGTGGCATGGACCGGGCAACGCAAGTATGGCAAGCCAGCAATACAAGCGGCCAAATTGGCTCTGACAATTAAACACAATGATGAAATTACGACTACCTAAATCACCATACCGCATCGGTCATCGCGCGGATCAACAAGGACTGCGATCCCCAGCGAGGAACCAGGCTGGGATCGAAAAGTCTGCTACTGGAACAAACTCTACCCACCAAATACTAGAGGAACACCACAACAAGGACACTCCTCGCAGTGGCCTTCTTTGTACAACAACTAAAAACCCAACAAAAAGAACAAGACATGAATGGTTTAGGGAAGAGTATAAAGATGTCATGGAAGCCTTCTACACTGCTTCACTAAGCCCAACAGTAACGTCAACGTCCAAAGCTGCCTACAACATCTGGCGAGAAAAACACCCCATGGACAGATTGAATCCGGATGCCAACAAACTCTCCAATGTCAGGTGCGACATCATTAAAAACCAAAGACTAACAGACCTGGAACTCGAAAACATATGAGAAAAGATCAGAGAGAGCATCCCCAACACAAACATCCAGGAGCTAAATATCAACAAACCAGATGAGACAGCAGCAACTGGTGAAGAGGAAGAAGAACAAGCAGAAACCACCATCATGGACCCCCCAGAAGTATAACAGCAAGTAGAGGCAGTCCAGGAAAAATACAACGAGAAAGAAGCAGAGATGACAGTAAGTATCCGGCAGAGATGGGAACCCCTGAAAGAAATTCCTATCGAAGAACGACTAATAATTCCAAAGATCAAGAAAGACCACCACTCCAAAGAAGCCATCAGACTGGCCAACGAAGCCATCCAAAACATCAAGGGCGAGATGACAAGACTGTTGAACCTAACAGAAATCAACCAGCTCATATATGTGGCCGCTTCAGCCATAGCAGACACAGTAGGAAAAAGACCAAGACAACAACAGAAACAAAAGAGAAAACAACCAGTTTGGAAAGAGAAAATTGAGAAGGGGATTAGGAAACTGCAGAGACAACTATCACTCCTGAGTGAAGTCGAGAAAAACTCCAACATCAAAGAGAAAAAAAGGAAACAACTGGAACGAAAGCTCAACATCAAACAGAAGAATGATACCAATAGTCAAAGAGATGCTAAAACAACAGATTCAAGCAAAGGCACAGAGACTCGACAAGAGATTCGACAAGAGATTCAACAAGAGGATCTTGTCTTTTGGCAAGACAAGATCTTCAAAGAAGATGCCAAAAAATTCTATCATGAGCTGAGCAAGAAGAATATAGATGTCAACAAACCATCTACAATCAAAGAAGTCGAAGAGTTCTGGAGTAAGATCTGGGAGAACAACAAAAGACACGGTGAGGGAGCTACATGGATCCAGCAACAACAGGATCAATACAAACATATACAGCACCAACAATCGTCAGACATCAACACCACTGGGACCACTGCTGCCATCAACAAGTCCAACAAATGGAAGGCACCAGGGATAGACAGAATTGCCAACTTCTGGATCAAGAACCTGTCCAGCATCCACAAAGACCTCATATGGGCCTACAATGATATCATCAAGAATCCAAAGAAATGTCCCAAATGGCTCACATGGGGAACCACGTACCTGCTCCCAAAGACAGAGGAGACACAGAACCCAAAGAATTACAGACCCATCACCTGCCTACCAACAATGTACAAGATCATCACCTCCATCATCACAGAGAGGACCTATAGCTTCCTCGACAAAAACAACTTGTTACCAGCAGAACAGAAGGGATGTAAGAAAGGTAGCTATGGATGCAAGGACCAGCTACTCATCAATAAAGCCATATTGCAAGAGGTCAAATCGAAGAAAAAGAACTTGTCAACAGCATGGATTGACTACAGGAAGGCATCTGACAGCATGCCACACTCCTGGATAGAGAAGAGCCTCAATATCTACAGAGTCTGCCCAACAACTGTCAAATTCATCACAAAGAGCATGAAGACCTGGAAGACCACCCTGAATCTCCATCATGCAGAGGGGTTGTTAACATCAAGACTGATCAACATCAGAAGCGAAATCTTCCAAGGGGACTCACTATCACCACTGATCTTTTGCCTTGCACTAGCACCACTCAGCAATCTACTGAACAACAGCAGCTATGGGTACAAATCACAGAATGGCGAACTGACCCGCCTGTTCTACATCGACGACCTCAAGACGTTTACCAAGGATGACAATCAGCAGAAGGGTCTACTCACCATCGTCAAGACCTTCAGTGACGACATCAAGATGGAATTCCGAATCAACAAGTGTACCAAAGCCACTTTCAAGAAAGGAAGACTTACCAAGACTGCAGACTTAGACCTTGACACTGACACCGTAATCAAAGAGCTAGACCAAGATAGCACATACAAGTACCTAGGAGTGAACGAAGGAGATGACATACAACACTCAACCATGAAGGAGACGATCCGGAAAGAGTACCACAGGAGAGTGCATATGGTACTGAAGAGCAAACTCAATGTGGCTAACAGAATTGAAGCTATCAACACCCTAACAATACCTGTAGTGATGTACAGCTTCAACATCATCAATTGGAAACTGAACGACATCAAGAGACTAGAAACCAAGACAAGAAAGATGCTGACCATGGAGAAGATGCACCACCTGAAAGCAGATGTCGACAGGTTGTACCTACAAAGAGCTTCAGGAGGACGAGGCCTAGTCCAACTTGAACTGACCTTCAAGACTACCACTATCGGGCTGGATGCATACCTGACAAAAACAGATGACCCACTCCTCCGAATAGTAAAACATCAGATCTACTCCATCAATAAAGAAGCTGTGCAATTCGATAAAGAGTTTGATGTCCCAGAAACCCCACCAACAGAAAATGAGGCAACTACCATCTATGCCAAACAAGTGAAGCAGAAGGCAAAGCACCATGGCCAGCGGCAACTGCAAAAAACCTGGGAGGACAAAGCAATGCACGGGAAATACCCAAAAAGAATGAAAGATGCAGACGTGGACCAACAAAAGACACACCAGTGGCTGAGGAGCACTGGACTGAAAGCAGAGACGGAGGGCCTGGCAACCAGATCCTATCACCATCACATCATCAAAGATGGAACAGACCCAAAATTCAGAATCTGTGGAATGTACGAAGAAACCATTGACCACATTGTCTCAGGCTGCCCGGAACTGGCAAAGACCGAGTACATGTACATCAGCCAAAAACATCAGCCAAAAACGGTCACTGAAAACAATGATGTCACCATCCTCTGGGACATGCCCATCCACACTGGCAGAGAGATAAAAGCCAAAAAACCCGACATCGTTATCAAGGACAGGAAGCAAAACAGGTGCATGCTCATCGACATAGCAATACCATCCGAAAAAAAAAACACCTCAATGAAAGTCACAACGAAGCTGACCAAGTACAAAGACCTGGAGATTGAAATCAACAGGCTGTGGGGAATGAAGACCGAAACAACACCAGTGGTCATCAGAGCTCTATGACTCATGAAGAAGGGAATGGAAAAGTTCACCAACCGTATCCCAGGAAACATCAACATCTGTGCAGTCCAGAAGATCGCCCCATTCGGAACAGCCCACATATTACGACGAGTACTGTCAAGTGACATCTGCCCTATAGTGCCTCAGGTCCATAGTTTGGACCCGGCTCTACAGGATGTAAAACAGGAAACGTGGAAGAAATAATAATAATAATAATAATAATAATAATTATAATAGGCGGCATGGTGGTGCAGTGGTTAGCGCGGTCGCCTCACAGCAAGAAGGTCCTAGCTTCGAGCCCCGGGTAGTCCAACCTTGGGGGTCGTCCCGGGTCATCCGCCGTGTGGAGTTTGCATGTTCTCCCCGTGTCTGCGCGGGTTTATTTTTTCGTAAGCATGAGATGGCACAAACACACAGAGAGAGTGTTGTTGCATGGCAGCTAGTCTCGCAATACCATACAATCCAAGATCTCCACCTACCAATGTCTGGGGACTTCTAAATGCAAGGTAGTTGCTACAACGGTGTCGAGAACAGCCGCTAACAAATTTACGTTTAATCTAGTACACGATTTACTGGAAATTATGCTCTCTCCCCATCCTACTCCGTAGTGAAACAAACCGAAGATAATGCCAATCACTTTGTAATATGGAGAGAGCTTTTTAAAACATTGAAAATGGATGCTCAGATGTGCAGTCCGGCCAGACGGAGGAATCATGTCCTAATCAAAGATTATATTTGTTTTTAACCAATGAATATGTTTCGCTGTAAATGCGACAAACTTCAACAAACTTTGAATGAGTTTTCTTTGGTGGCTGCAGCTGAGCCATCTTATAATGTATTCTATATGTATGCTGCTGGTACCACAGTGTTTACAAGCACACAACTCCTGTATGCCACCGCCCCAATATGAAAGGCCATCCTAAGAAGTTTGGATTGGTTCTGCAATGCAGGGTTTTTTTTTCCAAACTACTTGTTTCCACCCAGTTTTAGCAATGAAAGCAGGGAGATTGTCCTCAGTCTCTAGTTGAGCAAAGCATTTAGACTGACTTGTGGTTACCATAGTCTCTGCGATATGAAAGTCTGAAATGTATGCCATTATGGCGGATGAGGCCAGGAATGGACAGTCTGAATAGTTGGCTCTATGTGTTAGGTATATGACAGAGGAGGCAGTTAAGGAGCGTTTACTAGTACTAGCAGAAATCTAGTAATTGATGCCTAGTTGATAACAACTGAGTTGCAACAGCAGCTCCAAGTGAGAGGGATAGCAGGCCCAAAGTACATTGCACAGACTTATGATGGTGCAGCTGTTATCAATGGGCCCAAAGGGGGTGCGCAAGCACATTTCAGAGTGCTGCATCTGGAGGCATTTTATGTATGTACATTGAGCTCATGAGCTTAATTCGGTGCTGTGTCATACTTGCAGGGCTATTCCAGAGGCTGCTCAGTTTTTCACTTTCTTGGAGAATGTGTATTTGTTTTTCAGTACATCCCTAGTTAACCACCACAAGTTCAAAGAAGTTCAGTCCAAAATTGGAATAGCATCAGCTGAACTTGTACAGCTCTTAAACTTTTGCTGGGTATGCCAGCTGCAGTCCATAAATGCAGTCCTGGACACTTAAACTGCTATTTTTGATTGTCTATCTGCCACTGGATCCCCCATGGCTGTTGGTCTGAGAGCAAAGCTTCATAGGTTCTCCAACTTGTACTGATGTTTCAGTCTCTTCTTAGACTTAGACTGCTTTTATTTGTCATTGCCTTATATGCATGTCTCATACATACAAGAGAACAAAATTATGTTTCACAAGGACCTCCGTGCCACATAAAAACAAATAACACACATAAATATTAAAAACAAAAAGTGCATTAAAAACAAGAATTACAATTACTTCACAGGCCTAAACATCACAAGCACACCAGATACAGACAGTAACACAGTCAAAAAGTCATTTTATGGAAGGTCTAAGTATTCAGGCTGTTGAGGAACCTCACAGCCTTAGGAATGAAACTGTGGCATAGTCTGGTGGAGGCACGTGGATGCTCCAGTACCTCCTGCCAGAGGGTAGGAGGGTGAAGTGGATGTGGGAAGGGTGGGTGGGGTTCCTCACAATGCCAAGAGCCTTCCGGGTGCACCATGCATCAAAGATGGCCTGGATGGATGGGAGAGCAGTTCCTTTTATCTTTCTAGCTGTTTTCACTCTTGTCTCACTTGTGTTAGCAAAGTTCTTTCTGTAACTGATGGACTACACAAATTTCTCCAGAAAGAGACTGTAGACTTGGTAGAAGCTTATTTCAGCAAACAAGCTGTATATGACACACCGAGAGGCAAACACACATGCATTTGCCACAGAACTTATGACAGAACCAAAGCACTCTGCAAAATTCACAATATTCCAGAGGCAGATGTAGCACGAAAGGTCAAACAAAGAAAAAAGGGAGATTTTGTGGTGGAGAACTCCTGGGTCTAGGCACAGAATTGTTATGTTCCCAACCACTGAAAACAGAGTTGTTGCTCCCCTGCTTGGACAGGATGGTTTGTGGGCTTGACCAGCGATTCTTGACTGTAGATACAGGTCTGCTCAAAGGCATACAGGCATGCAGCCCCAACTCAAAAATTTCCTGGATACATCATGCTTAAGCACTATGGTATTAATGTTAAAACAGAAGCGATGTTGGTGGTAACTTTCTTGCCCGGAAAGCAGAGGCTGCATGTCCTCACCAAGATGTGCTTGCTGTGCATAACCTCCTGAGTGACAATATGTTTCCTTCTCTAAAGGAAATCATTCAGGTTAACCTCACAGTTCCTGTGAGCAGTGGCTCCTGTGAAATGTCCTTTAGTACACTGCTCCGGCTGCAATCCTGGCTGTGTAAGACAATGGGGCAGGAAAGGCTTGCAAGTCTTGCAGCCATTTCCATCGAGGGTGAAGTACTGTCATTGACCACTTTGCCGCCTTTAAAATAGGAGGTACACTTTGATGCTTCCACCCACAAAATAAACATCAAAAGAGAGAAAAAGCAGGAGCACTTCTGTGATATAGTTTGAAAGATTCTTTTATAAGATGCAAGCAAAAACAGAGCGCAAATCAGAGGGCTTTGGGTTTGTAGATTACAGGTAGTTATATTTCTGGTAGTGTTTATGGATGCTACAGTTAAGGTTAAAATTATTAGCCCCCTTTATGAAATCAAACAAAACCCTTAACTTTTCCATGGAAACGACCATAACCAAAAGTGCTTATAGTTTAATTGCTTCCAAAAGAACAAAGACAAAATCTCCACTAAGCTTGATTAAGATATTTTACTGATGCGCTGAACTGAAACAAGAAAAAAACAAAAATGACAAGGCCAAAATTATTAGCCTTCTGACAATTAATAGTCAACAGTGTAACCTTTCTGACTCACAACTGACAACAACCTCTTATGGTAGCTCCTAACTAGGTTGGCACATGTCTCTTGAGGGATCTTAGACCATTCTTCCATAGCAAATTGTTCCAGCTCATACAAATTGCGTGGTTTTCAAGCATGGACATGAACCTTGAGCTCCCGCCACAGATTCTCAATAGGATTGAGATCTGGGCTCTGACAGGCCCACTCCAGGACCTTAATTTTGATGTCCTTCAAAAAGCTTTGGACCAACTTGGATGTATGCTTCAGGTCATTGTCTTGCTGGAAGATCCGGCAGCGACCTAAAGCTAGACTTGCAGCAGATTTCGTTACATTATCCTTCAAAATGTCAACATAATCTTCTTTCTCCATGATCCCATGCACCCAAACAAGGTTCCCTGTGCCTGAAGCAGCAAAACAGCCCCACAGCATTATGCTCCCACCACCATGTTTAACTGTGGCAACTGTGTTTTTAGGGTTGAAGGCCTCTCCCTTCCTTCGCCAAACAAATGCAACAGCCATGTGCCCAAACAGCTCAAGTTTTGTCTCATCAGACCAAAGGACAGACTTCAAAACTCATGCCCATGTTTCAAATGTTCACGGGCAAACTTCAGTCTGAATTTGATGTGCCGCTGTGTGAGCAATGGAGTTTTTCTTGGACGATGACCTCGAAGCCCACCACGATGAAGAGCCCTCACAACAGTCTTCCTTGAAACATCAAGACCAGAAGAGGCCAGTTCAGCAACAATCATCTTGGCAGAAATCCGGGGATTGTTGACATCTCTGACTATTTTCCTCTCCAAAGTTTTTGAAATCTTGCACTTTCGACCATGCCCAGGTTTGTTTCTAACAGAATTTGTCTCCTTGTGCTTTGCAATGATGCAATGTACAGCTGCTGTTCTAGACACTGAAATGCTTGGAAATGGCAGTATAGCCTTCCCCCTTAAGATGAGCATCCACTATCTTCTTTCTGAGTTCCAGACTGATTTCTTTACTTTTTGGCATGATGAAATTACTGCTTACCAAGAATTTAAGAGTAGTCCCTTTCAATCAAGTGTTCAAGTGCCACTAGCCCTGTTCATTGGAGTCCCTTTAGTAAAGTTCAGTGCTGATTGATTGCTCAGGTGTGTTTTGAAAGCAATAAATCACATGGGGCTAATAATTTTGACCACCTCAATTTTCACTACATTTGGTATAAAGCAAACCTGAAAATGTATTTTACATTCCAAAATGTACCAAATCGGGGCCTTAACATTGATGAATGTTTTACTATGTAAAGTTTCATTAATGATGCAAACATTGGGCAGAATTTTAGGGAAATGTTCCATAGTTCCTTGGGGGCTGATAATTTTGACCTTAACTGTCGGTGTATGTTTTCCATAGAGTTTATTGATCTTTTTTTTCTTATTTTTTTGATATTTTCTCCCAATTATGCCTTGAGCCAATTCCCCTTCCTTGGGTCCCCATCACAAACAAAAAGTAAATAACAAAAGGGTGACGCTTAAAGATTATTTTCTAATGGTATAATAGGACCTATATGTCTCTTCATTTCTCTGACTCTTTCTCCCTCCCTCTCTCTCTCTCAAAAAAAAGTCCAAAAAGTATTTTGGCTATATAGTGCAGCCATTTTTAGGTGGCACGGTGGCGCAGCGGTTAGCATAGCCGCCTCACAGCAAGAAGGTCCTGGGTTCAAGCCCCAAAGTAGTCCAACCTTGGGGGTCATCCCAGGTCATTCTGTGTGGAGTTTGCATGTTCTCTCTGTGTCTACATGGGTTTCCTACGGGGGCTCCAGTTTCCTCCCACAGTCCAAAGACATATAGGTCAGGTGAATCGGCCATACTAAATTGTCCCTAGGTATGAATGTGTGTGTATGTCGGCCCTGTGTGATAGTCTGGCTGCCTGTCCAGGGTGTCTCCCCCCCTGCTGCCCAATGACTGCTGGGATAGGCTCCAGCATCCCCGCGACCCTGATAAGGGTAAGCGGTTCGGAAAATGGATGGAATGGAATGGAGTACAGCCATTTTTGTGCTTTTTGTTGGGCTTTAAAGTCTTCATTTGGATAAAATTTAAATGAGTCATATTAGATCAGTGTCTAACACAAACTGTGAGACACGTAAACTTTTAGCTAACCTTGACCAAAACTAACCATATTTTGATAGATTGTACACATACTGTTACTCTAAAAATGCATGGTAAAAATAAGTTTTGGGGACTTAAAAATTAAAATCTTGGAGGAGCATGCCCAGACCCCCCCCTAGTAGAGGCTTAGTCCCCCATCCATGAATCTCTAGTGATGTCCCTGCCTGAAGCCCATGCCAAAAAAAAAAAAAAAAAGCGAGAGGTCTACATCCTATAGAGATCTACACCCTATAGAGGTCTACACCCTAGAGGTCTACACCTTATATATGTCTATATTCTTTAGAGGGTTACACTCTATAGAGAGCTACTCTCTTTAGAGGGCTACACCCTAGAGGTCTACACCCTATAGACGTCTACACTCTTTAGAGGGCTACACTCTATAGAGGTCTACTCTCTTTACATGACTACACCCTATAGAGTTCTACACTCTATAGAGATCTATACTCTATAGAGGTCTGCTCTCTTTAGAGGTCTACACCCTATAGCGCACTACACTCTATAGAGGTCTACACTCTTTAGAGGCCTACACCCGATAGAGGTCTACAGTCTTTAGAGGTCTACATTGTATAGAGGTCTACATTCTTTTGATGTCTACACTCTTTAGAGGTTTACACTCTATAGAGCACTACACTCTATAGAGCTCTACACTCTTTAGAGGCCTACACCCTATGGTTTATATTTCAGCCCTAAATCACAGCTATAGCCTCAGAATAATCCATATCTCCCAAATCTTTCAGTTATCTTGCATTCAGTAAGTAAAACTGACAAATCTAAATAAATCAAAACAAAAAAAACGAGGGTTATTTCCCCCCAGTGTCAGAGCCAGGTGTTCTTCCAAGACTTAAGCCTGTTTTCCATCATAAACACTGACAGTTTTCCGTACAATGGTGTGCCAAAGCAAGACCCATATGAAATAGGTTCAGAAGAAAAAGTCAAGAGTTAAATAGGAACAACTCTCACAATCAAATCTTATTGGTCTACTAGTCCATCTGGTGATGTTTTTCACTGTTTGTTCACATGTACGCCCAGGTCAAGTGCTTTTTTTTAACGACTGAATAACTTTGATTAAATAAAAAAACAAAAACGTGCTTGGTCATAAAAATCCCTACACATTGCATCTGCCACCTACTACAATAGAACAGGAGAATTACATTAGGCATTAAATCGTTGGAATTACCGAAATATTCAGCTCAGATGCACAGAGGTTGAAGGCAAGTACACTATAATGATGTGATTAATGTCTGTGTCATTTAATGTAAACGGTAGTAAATGTGTGTATTTAATAAACTCTTGAAACAATTTAACAGTGACAGTCTACCAATGCATAACCACCATGCTGAAAATTATATATATGTGTGTGTGTGTGTGTGTGTGTGTGTGTGTGTGTGTGTGTGTGTGTGCGTGTATATATACTACTGCTACTACTACTACTACTACTACTTTCAGCTTTCCTGTTAGAGGTCACCACAGCGGATCATCTGTTTCCATTTCTTTTATATACGTATATATATATATTTAACTTTGTTAAAAGGAAAACTCAATGGTAGGGAAAGTGCTCAACAAATAAGGAGCAAAATAATCCAGTGAGTCAAGTAAATTCTTTATGAGACAGTACAAGCCTGTTTCATGACATAAGCAATCATCAGCTGTCAATAAAGCTGCTGGAGAAAGGACATACCATTTACTGCCTCGTCATGTACATCACGTGCACAACGTCCAATGGGGAAGAGATAGGTGCGACATTCAAAAATTCAAAAACACCTGATCGCTAACGGTCCAATGGGGGGGGGGTAGTTGTCGATTGGCATGATTTATTTATAATTACAAAATAGGTGCTTATATCTATGTCTGCAACTGCTGGCCAATTCATTCCTGTTATTCAGTGTGGACATTTCTGGTTTGCAAATGATAAAATGTTTTTCAGTTAGACACAGATTGCACATTTTACCACTGGTTGAACATGCGTTGCTCTTTGAGAGGATTTTCCAGGTGGTTGAATAATTAATGTTTCTGTCCGCCAATGACCAAATATAACGGCTTAAAGATGTTACATTCTTTAAACGGTTTATATATATATATATATATATATATATATTATACACACACACATATATATCTTTATATATATATATATCTCAGAAACTTATAATTGATGTTTCAATTAGCCTAATACTAACGTTTCTAATTGACAAAAAATATGCTATTTAGAAGTTATTTAGCCAAGGCCAAGTGCTTTGGCTAAATAGCAGTTTCCCGGCGATTATGGACAAAGGACAGTTTTTGACTTTAAAAGCCTTTTGTATTCACGGCTGCAGACCAAGCAGCACCAGCCGCGTGAGAGAGATGGCGTTTCATGAGGCTATAGTTTGTGGCTACAACCCCGTGTAGTTTCTGCACTTTGCTCTAAAGCTGAACCTTTATGGCGACAGTAGATAGCCTACCTTTCCCGTCTGTCTGTCTGTCTGTCTGTCCAGCCATGCACACAAACCAACCCACAGCTCCCCTGCACTTGCTGCAGGAAGCTAACAGGTCTCAGAACGGTCTGCAACAGCTCTGCAGAGCGCGGCGGCTGCTGCAGTACGCGCGACATGATCCTGCCGCTTCCTGACTTTAATCCAATCAGGAGGGAATATGGCATCCGCCAATCCACGACAGCCTCCTGAGCCCCGTCTTCAAAGGGCTTCACGCGGAGAGACCGAGTGAAGTTTGAACTTGATTGTACGTGTGATGTGGGACTGTGTCAGCGCATTTTATGTAATTCCTGGGAAGCGGGTGTCCATGTATATAACGACCCGCGGCGGACACGGAGGCACAGTGACACAGAGAGAGGAAGAGGGAGGGAGGGAGAGAGAGAGAGAGAATTCCTTCCTACTTTTGTATTCTGGGTAAAGGGTGTATTGTTTTAGTGTGTGTGTGTAAGTGAGAACAGAGCAGGATATCTTTTGACATTTTCGGCTCTGTCTCTCAGCTGGGACCCATCATGATGTTTACCTGCAGCTCCCTGGCACCTCCTCTCTACCCGGGGTTACTGCGTCCCCCAGCGGCTCTCTCTTTGCCCCTGTCCCGCTCGCTCCCCTCCGGCTTCCTCGTCGAGGACCTCCTCCGCCTCAGCCAGCCCGTCAGCTGCATCCATCGGACTCTGTCATCTCCGAGAAATACACGAGATGTAGTCTCCGTCAGCCCGGGGCCCTTCGCCTGTCCCCGTGCAGCAGGGGCCAGCGCAGACAGGCCGTCCGCTGCGCAGGCGCCCGGTCCCGTCTCCCAACACACGGCTCCCCCGGAGAGCTACCTCAAGTTCGGTGTCAACGCCATACTGGCGCCGTCCACACGGAGCTGTGAGTCTGCAAATATACGTTGTTGTTGTTGTTGTTGTTGTTGATGATGATGATACATCATCATCATTGTTATTATTTGATTGATTGATTGACTGATTGATTGATTGCGCTGCAGATACCCCAGTGACAAAGTGCAGTGCTCTGGGTTAACGAAACATATGAAGTTGTATTGTAACTCCCAACTGGATGTTGTTGTTTTTTACCTATATTAACTAGGTAACATTTCTCTTGTTTGGCTATTTCCAATGGGAAACACGTCTGGCACATGCATAGAATAGCATAAAACATTTTTTTTGCACGATTTTGTTTTTGCACAAAAGTAAACAAGAAACGGTTTTTTTATTATTACTATTATTATTATTATTATTACTATTATTAATATTATTATTTCATGACTTTGACATTTTTATGTCACATATGAGATCCAAGTCTCCTTTCCAAGTAGTCGTTCGGTAAATGTAAAATATATATATATATATATATACAGATGCAGGAAAAACTTTTAATACATAGCAATACAAGCGTGCGTATATATATATATATAGTATATAGCGGGGGGGGGGTTCCTGAAAACTATCAATGTTGTTGATGAGTGCTCAACAAATGAGGAGTGGAATATTAGGATTAATATATATAAAATCCAGTGAGTCAAGTAAATTCTTTATGAGACAGTACAAGCCTGTTTCATGCCATACGCAATAAGCATGCCATAAGGAGCAGCTTTATTGACAGCTGATGATTGCTTATGGCTTGAATCAGGCTTGTACTCTCTCATAAAGAATTTACTTGACTCACTGGATTATATATATATATATATATATACATACACATATATATATACATACACATATATATATATACATACATACATACATACATACATACACACACACATATATATGTGTGTGTGTGTGTGTGTGTGTGTGTATATATAACTTTGTTAAAAGAAACACTCAACAGTAGGGACAGTGCTCAACAAAGCAAAATAATCCAGTGAGTCAAGTAAATTCCCTATGAGACAATACAAGCCTGATGGAGAATTTACTTGACTAACTGGATTTTATATATATATATATTCTACTCCTCACTTGTTGAGCACTTTTATCTACACCATTGATGGTTTCCAGGGGGAGATATGTGTGTGTGTGTGTGTATATATATATATATATATATATATATATATAAATTTGGCATAAGCATTTCTCAATATGTTCATTGCAGCTCCCTCCGCTTGGTTTGATAACATTGTCCATCCCTTTTTATTTTGTTTATACCTGTATTTATTTCTTGTTATCCACCTGTAATGTTGTGGTTATATATATCCTTTTTTATTTCTATTATTACAGCTTCTTCCTCCCCTCCCCGAGTCCAAAGTTTGCAGACGAAATCCCTCCCATTGCCTTTCTTTGATGGACACCTCCATCCTTTTCTTAGAGCTTCCTATTTCTCAGGTAGACACACTGAAATCACACACACACACACACACACATACACACACACACACACACACACACACACACACACACCTGTATATATATATATATATGTGTGTGTGTGTGGGTGTGTGTGTGTGTGTTCATGTCCATGTGCACACTAACGTTTTAGATCATTTCTATCATCCCCATGTTTGTGCATGACAAATCTTGTTTGTAGTGTCTTAGAAATAATACAAACATTTAGACAAACTTGTCCCAAGCTATGACTGTAAAACTGTATCACTTACTGTTCAAACCAATTGCATTATTGCTTTGGCACGGTGATTTTTTTTTTTCATATTTATTTTCCAAGTTAGTGCAAGGTGCTCGAAATACTCTGCTAGTTCCTTTAAAGTCAGGTCTAGATTAAATAAAATAAAATACCCCCCCTCTCTCTCGCTCACTCCACACACACACACACACAATACTATTATATCTTTTCTTCTTGATTAGGTGATTAGTTTGTATACAATGGGGAAAGTCAGTGATTGGAGAGTAAAGGAGGAGATAAGCATTAACTGGATTTGAGGAACATAAAAGATGGCTTGAAGTAAGACTTGGGCCTCTATTTCCCAGGTAATATAAGAGTCAAAGTCTCAGTCGGCTGCTAGCTCCCAGGACAGCCTGGAGCAGCTCAATATCAGTTTCGCCAATTTGAAGGCCTATTTAACAGGTCCGCTGACTGCTGACATTAGAGCTGGTTGTGCTAATCTACAAATTGGCCCAGTTTGTCATGCTCTAAATATATTAGCCCCGTTTGTCATGGTCTAAATGCAAGGCGGGTCTTTTCCCAGCTCCAAACCTTGGTGCCTCTCAACGTGCCATCTTTTTTCCCACCAAGCTCTTGGTGCCCCGACAAAGCTTTCAGCACCGTGACCAATAGAAGCCAAAACCACACACACTCTGCCTCCTTCCCACCCTCTCTCTTTTTCTTTTTCTCCCCGTCTCTCTCTTGCACGTACGCACACACACACACACACACACACACACACACACACACACACACACACACACACACACACACACACACACACACACACACACACACACACAGAGAGACAATTAGCAACCCACGAACAGTGGTCGGTTGACCGGGCTGGTCAGAGTTAGAGGAACAAAAACTCAGCTTTGCTCGAGCACATAGCAGCAAACATCCATTAAGTTTTCTTGTTTTGTTTTTTGGGGGGGGGGGCAATAATCCAGGGTAATTCTCCCGAGAGTTCGAGTGACACGTGCAAAATAAACTTTATAAAGCTTTCTTGAGCATTAAGACTCAAAATACATTTGTTTCAGAGTTCGCAAGGACTACTGATATACATAAAAATGCTTGATAGCCTTGAACTAGTTATAAAACCCACGCTGACGTAGCTGGTGTGCCCCACGGTAGCAAGACATCAGGTTTTGAGCAATATAATGAACACCATCCCAAGTCTAATGAATCAAAAACACAGATAAAGCCAGTACGACAGTGTTTCAAACAGAGCAGTTAACCCAGTGACGTCTCTGATGTCTGTTTGAATTGGCGACCTTGCTAATACACGTGTGATGCAGTCAGTTTAGAGCCTGTGGATAGCAAAATACACTTTCACCCTTATCCTAGTAGTTATCATGAGAACTACTGTGTGGCATGTCTCCCATTGCAGAACAATTCAAAGACCAAAAACACATTAACAAAGAGTCTTTAATAGTAATATTATCATAATAGTACGTATGATTATGAAACATATTGATAATCCAGGCCTGCAGACCCATGCAGCAGTTCATGCATACCCCCAAGCTGAAGCCAAACAGCTGTCCGACAACAGTCTTACTTGAAAAAATGGCTTTTGACCTTGAACATGTCTTCTGTCTTTAGTATGACGAGAGTGTTTTTCTCAGACTTCACCATCATCATCTGTCTGTCAACAGCTAAGTAGATAATCACTGAGCCGGCCAATCGGCTGTCAGGGAAGTGCAAATCAATTTTCCTTCATGCCAGCGGTTTGGTTCTGTTAACCCAGGGCGGCATTCGTCTGCAGATACACAGTAGAAAGAAGCCATGGCTCGTTTCTATCCCTTCACCATTCAACACTAAACCACCACTAGTTTCTCATTGGCGCCCTGTTTGTAACAGTCAACTAGTCCCCCTTTTACATCTAACGGAGGAGGGAATTAGGTTGGGTTAAAGAGACAGGGTCTTTCAGTAAGAATACCTGAACTGATCTGAGTAGGCGATGTGAATAAAACACACTGTTGTCTCGCTCTGTAACCATTGTTGACTTGCCCCTGCATGTGTTTAACCCTCAGCTGCCCCAGAGAGGCTGTTTAAGTGGCTACCAGTTAAAGAAACACATTTGTATTGGGCAGCTGCTAGGTGTCAACATAGCTGAATTGTACATGGACTGCATTTATATGATGGCTTTCTAGTCCACCAACCACTCAAACTGCTTTACAGTGTATGCCTCACATTCAACCATTCACGCACACATTCACACACACGTTCACACTCCACTGATGGTGGAGGCTGTCATGCAAGGCACCAAACTGCTCATCAGGAGCAGTTAGGGGTTCAGTGTCTTGCTCAAAGGCACTTCTAGCAGTGATGTGCAGTCGGGGGAGGCAGGGTAGGCAGTGCCTCACCCAGGCTAATAAGAAAAAAAAAAGAAATATCATGATAGTTAAAAAATATATATATATTTATTTATTTTTCATTCATTCTTTTAACTTTAATTTGTTAAGATTGTAAAAATAATTTTAAAAAAGCATGTGAAACCTGTTGTTTTATCAATAAAAGGCATGCCCTATTCAGGATGGCTTGCTCCCAAAGCTAGCATTCATGAATGCAGGCTGCTGAGGCAGAGTCTGCTTGTCTCTCTCTCTGGCACAAATAAATATATTTCACTGTCTACCCAGCCATGGACCTCACTGCACGTCACTGACTTCAAGAAGCTCTGTGGAGGGGCCGGGGATCGAACCAGTGATCTTCTGATTATTAGACGACCCGCTCTACCTCCTGAGCCATGCCGCCCCTACAATTGTGTGAATGTGAAGCAAAGCATTTCTGGAAACAAACAGGCAAACATAAAGACAAGTAGTGTGCTCAGCTGATGTGTTTAGCTCTCGTCTCCTCTGACCTGCTCTCCAAACTGTTAATATATATGTTGTCATGTATTTTTTCCTCTCCATGCAGCCTCTCGCTTCTTCTCCCTTCCCACCGACATCTGACCCCTCCTCTATATGTGACTAATGTTAAACACCGTGTGACGTCCTTGTTAGGTTGAAAATCTGACTTTTGTTCAAACCTGAAAGCAGCCTGTAGGAAGACTCCGGCTGTGTACTGAGTGTTAGCGGTGTGCATCACGGACGTGTGCCAATTTGTTTTCTCCTTTCAGCCTCCTCCTCTGTAGTTCCTGTCCCAGGGACATTTTCGTGGCCGCTGGCACCCAGAGGGAAGCCCAGGAGGGGCATGCTGCGGCGAGCTGTCTTTTCAGACCTCCAGCGGAAAGCCCTGGAGCGAACATTTCAGAAACAGAAGTACATCAGCAAGCCAGACAGGAAGAAACTGGCAAGCAAGCTGGGGCTTAAAGACTCCCAGGTAGAGACAGTGAAAGATTCACCATAACAGTTAATCCACGCAACCACTCCCCATATGGTGGTGTGTAAGGTTTCTATAATGTTACATAGCGTGACATGGGGGGGGCCTCTTTCATGTAGCCCACATTTATAGTTCAGATCAAACCACATTGAACTGCATACAGAGAACAAGGGTAAAGCCATACTTGCATCATATCCTGATTGTAGGGTAGACGAAGAGGAACATCTTACTCTTGGTATACCATCAACTGAAATTTAAAGTACATTTTGACACATGTAGGCATTAACAACAGGACCCCATATTCAATCAATTCAAGTAGATTAAAAAACAAAAAAGTACAGTAATGAAGACAAGACAGGGCGAAGAAAGAGACCTCAGGCGGACTCCAATGTGAGGGAACACAGATGGTCTGTTTAAAGACGTACAAGTGTCAATGGTGGGGACCAGTTTATGTTCACATGTCTACACACGTCTACACCACATGTATATACACAAGTGTACACATGGACAAAACTGTTGAGGCTGATGTGGCATTAGTAAGGACATCTGCTCTGTGCTGTAATCTGCGACAAACATGACTTGTTTCTGCAAGACTATCAGGACCAAATGTCACTCATAGGGATGATGATGATGTTGCGAGGATGCTGAAGCCTAGCCCAATGACTGCTGGGATAGGCTCCAGCATCCCCATGACCCTGAGTAGGATAAGTGGTTTGGATAGTGGACGGATGGATGGATGGATGTCACTCATAGGCAATTGCGACGTGCTCCACATAAAAGCATATTAAAAGTGCCAAAATGAGACCGAAGCAGGACAGAATAAGTAGGAAAAAAAGCGTGAATAGATTAAAATCATTTGAATAAGAAGAAACAAGAGATGAAAAGGGGGGATTGATATACTCAGTGACAAATCCTTTGAAGGAGTTCAATGTGCAATCTGGAAGATTTACATGAAAATAATGTTCTTATTTGACACTTTCTGTCTCTGGTGTATTTAAGACAAAGGACAATTTACCAACTTCTCAATCATTAATCTTTTTGTAGTTATTCATTTTCATGGTTACCTTCAAGTAAAATCTTCCCTTGGATAAAAGATCAACAGCTCCTATGACCCAAGTTTACCCACATTGTTCTTGTTTGTTTGTTTGCTGATGTAATCACATTTCATTTATTTGTTTTTTGTTTTTGCTGATTTAATCAAACTTCATTTGTTTGTTTGTTGATGTAATCACACTGTTGACTCTCATTTTAAACTGACTTCTGGGATTCGGAGCATTCAAACACCACTGTAGTTTATCAGTAGAGGGGTGACTACGTTGGGGGGGGGGGAACCCGCCATCTTTAGGATTATGGCTTTACAAGTCAGCTAAAAGACAAATGCATTCTAAAAATGAGTGATAACCAGTAGGGGATAATACTCTCCACCCCCTCCTCCTCCTCCTCCTCCTCCCTCCGGTGCAGGTGAAGATCTGGTTTCAGAACAGGAGGATGAAATGGAGGAACTCCAAGGAGAGGGAGCTCTTGTCGACGGGCGGCAGTCGCCAGCAGACCCTGCCCACTAAGACCAACCCCCACCCCGACCTGACGGACGTGGGCGGGGCCAGTGGCCAGAGTAAGGAGGATGCGGCGAAAGAGCATCGCCACTTGTTGACGCAGAGCCACAACGAGGGCGCGGTGCTGGACCTTCAGTATCACCACGACATCTCCTCTCTGTCAGAGTCCAGCAAACAGTCAGACCTCTCTGAGTCCGAGGATGAAGAAATCACCGTGTCCTAAGGCCTGGGATGAAACAACTGATACACGTGTGTGTGTGTGTGTGTGTGTGTGTGTGTGTGTGTGTGTGTGTGTGTGTGTGTGTGTGTGTGTGTGTGTGTGTGTGTGTGTGTGTGTGTGTGTGTGAATAAGAAACAGGGCAGGAGTGGAAAATGTATTTGTTTTTTTTGTGGATTTCCATGTGTCATACATTGAGGAGGGAGATGGCGTTGTTTCACCAGGTTGTCTTACTGTACATAGACTGTGTTTCGTGACCCTGGGATTAAGACAGAATCATTTTTTGAAATATAATAAATGGGGATGTAAATGTTTGGCCGTTGGAGATGCAAGCTTTCAAGTGAGTTTACATGTTGGCCTCCGGTAATCCCACCTAAAAACGTCATGTATTATCTCTGTCATTTACTCTCAGTGCCATATTTTGTACAGTGTTGTTTAAAGGACTTTTTTTTTTTACTCGGACTAAAAGTACATTTTAGATTTAATATTTTGTATGTAGATTTCAATGTTTTTAACTATTAAAACATTTGTGCTTTTCATACATTGTACACACTTGAATATATTTTCCTCAAATAAATCTCAGAAAATAAACATCGTAAAGGTGTTGGGAGTGTTGGTGACTGATGTCATGTTGGCGTACAACTGTAATAAGGTGATTCATTTACAAATCTTCACTCTTGTCATTAAAAGTCGAGGGTATCCTTTTGCCTGTCATCTGCTTTTGTGCCAAACGATGGATATAACCAACCAACACAACAGCCACAGCACGTAAACTTGGGAGATTTGAACCGTGTTGGTTTGTCGTTACAAGTCTGCCACCTCAGACAGAACACAGAAAACAAACATCAAATTTAGACAGGCCTGCTTTAAATCATTTCCCCAATTTGTTATTCAATATCTGGGATCTATATAGTTTGGAGCGCCAACCTATCAGGCTCACAATGACGAAGGACCCACAAAGCAGACTGACACAAGTAGTAAAAGTTCCAAAAAGGTCAGTACACGGGAATCAATCAGATCAGGCAGAGGTAACAAAAATGGCAGGCAAAAGGCAGAGTCACAAAAAACAGGCAATGGTCAAAACACTCACTGAGAAGATAAGAAAATAATGTTGGAATGCTCACACGGGGTAAAGACAAACTGGCAACATGAGGGAGAAAATACATGGCTTAAATACAACACAAGGGGGAGACTGACACAGGTGGAACACATTAGGGTGGGACCAGTAATCACACAAGAAGGAAACTTGACAGGAAGAGACATCTGAAACAAGAGATAAAAATTAATACCAAAATAAAACAGGAAACACTGGGAAATATGAAAAACATATAAAACATGACCTAGGATCTGGAGCGGGTCATGACAATACCCCCCCCCCTTCTACAGCCGGCACCTGACGGCCCAGGATCTTCAGGATGCTGTCGGTGGAAATCCCTGATGAGGTCGGGGTCCATAATGAACCTGGCAGGGACCCAAGACCTCTCCTCCGGACCACACCCCTCCCAGTCCACCAGGTACTGAAAGCTATGGTCTCGACGACTCACAGCCAGGGGCTTCCTAACAGTATACACTGGGCCACAATCCACAAGCTGGGGGGGTGGTGGGAGTCTGGAGGCAGGGACCAAAGTGCTTTCCTTGACTGGCTTGACTAGGCTGACGTGAAAAGTGGAGTGAACTCTCATGGATCTGGGTAACTTGAGCCTTACAGCAACAGGATTAACCACCTTGGACACAGGAAATGGGCCAATGAACAGGGGAGCCAACTTACGGGACTCAGTGCGCAGAGGGAGGTCTCGGGTCGAGAGCCAGACCTTCTGGCCGCTCTGGTAGAACGGTGTCGGGGTCTGATGCCGGTCAGCAACCTTCTTATATGCTGCTGAACTCTTGAGCAGGATCCGGCGATCCCTGGTCCATGTCCACAGGCAGCGACGCACCAGGGTCAATGCAGAGGAGAAGCAGACCTCATTCTCCAGGGATGGAAACAGTGGAGGCTGGTAACCACAGGTACACTGGAAGGGGGACAGGCCAGAGAAGGAGCACGGTAACATTCAATCCAGATGAGATGCTTATTCCACATAGAGGGGTTCTGCGAGGTCAAACACCATAGCCCGGTCTCTAACTCCTGATGTAACCTCTCTGTTTGTCCGTTAGTCTGGGGATGGTGGCACTGATGAGGTCACAGAATGCCTTCTAAAATTGAGCCACAAACTGCAGCCCCCGGTCAGACAGGATGTTTCTGGGGAAACCATGGAGACAGAAAACATGGTGCAACATAACCTCCGCCGTTTCCTTGGCGGAGGAAAGCTTAGGCAGGGGAATAAAGTGAACTAATTTAGAGAAGCGATCAACAACAGCGAGGATGGTGGTATTACCTTCTGAGAAAGGCAGTCCAGTAACAAAGTCCACAGATATGTCTGACCAGGGGCGGTGTGGCACAGGAGACCCGTAGAGGGACTCTTGGAGGACTTGCTCCGAGAAGAGGCAGCCACACACTCCTCTACCTCCTTTCTCATGGCTGGCCATCAGAAGTGTTGACAGATGACGAAGAGGGTGCATTTAACTCCAGGATGACAGGAGATTAGAGAGGTATGGGCCCAGTGAATGACCTGCAAATGGAGCACAGAAGGCACAAACTACCCCCCCCCCCGGCACAGTGCACTCTTTTAAGGCCTCTTTAGCCTTGACTGCTCCCAAGAAACAGGTAGCAGGAAGGATGGGAGAATTGGCCTTGGGTTCAGACTCAGGGGAAAATAGTCTGGAAAGAGAATCTGTCTTAACATTTTTAGACCCAGGGCAATATGACAGCAAGAAATTAAACCTATTAAAGAATAGAGCCCACCTAGCTTGTCGAGTGTTGAGTCTCTTAGCAGACTTCAGGTACTCAAGGTTCTTGTGATCAGTCCAGACAAGAAACGGTTCCTCCGCCCCCTCTAGCCAGTGTGCCCACTCTTCGAAGGCCATCCAGATGGCTAGTAGCTGCCTGTCTCCCACACCATTTTTTTTTCTGCTGGGGAAAGCTTTAGACAGAAAGGCACAAGGGTGTAGTCTTTTGTCTTGAACAGACCTCTGAGAGAGGATGACTCTGACTCAAAGATCTGAGGCATCAACCTCCACTACGAACTGGAGACCTGGATCAGGAAGGGTGAGAACAGGGAACGGTGGGGAACGCCGTCTTAAGTCTCTGAAAGATGGTCTCAGCCTGTGGATTCCAGGAAAACTGAGACTTGGCAGAAGTTGGGGCATGCAATGGAGCAGCAACAGTACTGAAGTTTCTGATGAACTTTCTGTAAAAGTTAGCAAAACCTCTGTACCTCCTTTCTTGATCCAGGAGTAGGCCACTCCTGAACTGCACGAACCTTCTCTGGGTCCATTCTCACGTCCCCTCAGACACAATGAACCACAAAAATGACACAGTAGAAACATGAAATTCACACTTCTCGGCTTTAAGGCAAAGCTGATTGTCCAGCAGGCGCTGGAGCCCCTGTCGCACATGTCTCTCATGGGTGACTTCACCAGGGCAGAAGATAAGGATATCGTCCAGATACACAAACACAAAACAGTTTAACATGTCTCGAAGAACGTCATTAACAAGAGCCTGAAAAACAGCTCAGGGAATTCATAGTGACCACGAGGAGTGTTAAATGCCGTCTTCCATTCGTCCCCCTCCCTGATTCTAACCAAGTGATAAGCATTACGCAAATCTAGTTTTGTAAATACTTTAGCTCCTTTAAGGAGCTAAAAACCAGAGGAAATCAGAGGGAGGGGGTACCTGTTCTTAATGGTGATGTCGTTGACACCCCGGTAGTAAATCCAGGGTCGGAGGGTCTTGTCTTTCTTTCCCACGAAGAAACCAGCCCCTGGTGACAAGGAGGAGGGTCAATAATCCCAGCTTCCAGCGCCGAATCAATATACTCTCATGGCCTGTCTCTCTGGACCGGAGAGAGAGTACAGTCGTCCCTTGGGAGGGGTGGTACGAGGCAGAAGATCTATGGTGCAGTCATAAGTTCGATGTGGAGGTAAAGACTTGGCCTTTATTTAATTTACAATATAAATTAATTGTAAATTAATTTTCGACTGTGTGACATTAACTGGTCATTATCGGTCATCTATTAATAGACCTGTCTGATCCTATTAATAGATAACCGATAATACAGTATTTACTGTACGTTCCCTAGCAACCCCACGCATTTTCGTGATCGCGCTTAAAACAGCAGGTGTGGTTGGCTAATGGCTGGTTGGGCTTGTTTAATGATTGAAGGCACATTCTCAACACAGAGGTCAGTGACCAATATCGTCCGAAATGAATCATTTCATGGTTTCCAAACGGCCACGTTTTGTGGATGATCAAACCGCAACAGTTGATAGTGAGTCTCCTGAAACAAGTTTAGAGACAGGAGATCAACTAGAGCAGGAGGAGAATCAGTTTGACGATGCTAACGTCAAACTGACGTGGATGCTAATGTGGATGTTAGCCAACATTCACAGGGCCAAGACGTCCAATTCTTAAAGCATACCGATCACAGATGTTTGGGACTCAGGAAATGAGTTTCAAAAGAGTTGGTTTGATCAATATAGCATCACCAAAGATGCAGCTTTTTGTTTTGCATGCAGGCATTTTTTACGACCAAGTCAGCACAGATTTCATTCCGAGTCATCGTTCACCATCACTGGTTTCCAAAACTGGCGGAAAGCTACAGCCAAGTTTAAGGCTCATAATGAAAGTGCGGGGCACAATTTTTCAATGGAGGCATGGACGGAATTCAAAATGAAGCAGGAAAGCAGCTCTAAAATAGCAAACATGCTTGATAAGGGACATTTGGCGCTTGTCAATGAAAATCGGCAGTATATGAAGGCCGTGGTGCAGAGTCTGCACTACACAGCATGCCAAGGCATCGCTCATCGAGGCCATGCTGAGGGTGAGCAGTCATTCAATAGGGGGAATTTCATTGAACTGCCGCATGTAATCAGTATGTTTGACAGTATAGTAGCCTAAAAGTGTCACAGCCCCTCTCCCTTGACACCTGCTGACCCCTCCTTCACCCCGGCACACCAGCTGACACCTGCTGACCCCTCCTTCACCCCGGCACACCAGTTGGCCATCAAGCAATCGCCCTCACCCTTAAAAAGCCTCCACTGTGGACCAGTCTTCGCTGGAACGTAGCCATTCATGGACTTCTGCCTGCCAGTCTACCTGCCACTGAGCCAACTCCCGCTCTACCCCTGGGATCGGCCACTTCAATAAAGACTTGATTTCTTCCCTTACCTGGTTGTCCCGTCTGCTTTTGGGTTCTTTCCAGATACGTGACAGTACGTTCCAGCCACTATGGACCCAGCAGACCATTCCACCACAGACCTGGCCACGGTCTGCCAGGCTGTAGCCAACCAGGAATCGGTCCTCGGCCAGCACAGCCAGGTGCTACAGGGGATGGCTGACACCCTCCATGAGCTCAGCTCAAAGATCTCCGGAATCCAGACCCAACTTAGTGCCTCCGCTAGCCCGGGACCCGCCCCTCCAGCTCCGCCACCCCCAGCGCCATCAACTTTGGCTAAGGATCCATGGGTTGCCCCGCCCGATAAGTATGATGGAGATTTTGGACTTTGTCGCCCTTTTTTGATGCAGTGTGAGATTGTGTTTAACCAGCAGCCCCAGTCATATTCCACGGATGGAGCCAAAGTCGCTTACATCATGGGTCTTCTCCGGGGAAGCGCTCTGGATTGGGCTACAGCGGTGTGGGAGATGCGGGCATCCACTTCCTCATCCTACGCTGAGTTCACCACTGCTTTTCGCCAGGTTTTTGATCATCCCGTGCAGGGAAAGGACGCTTCAAAAAGACTGATCTCTCTCCGCCAGGGTTACCGCAGCGTCGCTGACTACTCAGTTGAGTTCTGTACGCTACCAGCGGAGAGCGGATGGAACAACGAGTCCCTCCAGGCCGGGTTTTCCAACAGTCTAAGCGAATCCATAAAGGACGAATTGGTTTCCTACCCCGAGCCTGGAGGGTTGGAGGAATTGGTTACCCTGGCCATTCGTGTGGACAACCGTCTCGGGGAGCAGAGGAAAGAGAGGACGCGCCGCTTTCCTGGTCACAACAACTTTCCATGGGCCACACCTCCAAACTCTGGGGGCCGAGTTCGCTCGACTGAGGCTGACGTGCTCCGAGAAAGCCCGAGGCGTGACTCTTCCCCAGCTTCGGAGCCGATGCAACTCGGCCGCTTCCGGCTCAACCCGGAGGAGCGTCAACGCCGCATCACTGAGAACAGCTGCTTGTATTGTGGTCAGCCTGGTCACTTTCTTGCCTCCTGCCCTCACCGTCCGTCAAACTAGCAGGCTCACGAGGGAGGGGGAGGATCCTCGTGAGCCCAACTGTCTGCCCTCTGTCTCCTCGTCCACGTACCCAGTTGCAAGCTACCATCAGTTTTAAAGGTCAGTCCACTAAACTTTTGGCTTTAATTGACTCTGGAGCTGATGAGAGCTTTTTGGATGCAAGTGTTGTGAAGCAGTTAGGTCTTGCCACTGTGAGTCTGGACCAGCCTCTTGAAGCTAATGCCCTGGATGGATGCCTCCTGGCCTGGATAACCTCTAAGACCGAGCCTGTGCGCCTCCTGTTGTCGGGAAACCATCAAGAGGAGTTAAGTTTTTCGTTATCAATTCTCCATTTGTTCCCATTATACTTGGTCATCCCTGGCTGGTTAAGCATAGTCCCCATATTGATTGGTGATCGGCCAGAATTTCAAGTTGGAGTCCCGTCTGTCATGCCATATGCCTCCAGTCTGCTCTGCCTCAGTCTGTCCCCTGTCAGGTGTCAAGCTCTGAGACCTCAGACCTGTCACTGGTGCCTCCAGAGTACCATGACCTCCAAGCCGTGTTCAACAAGCAGCAAGCTCTCTCCCTGCCTCCTCATCGCCCCTATGATTGCGCTATTGACCTGCTGCTGGGCGCTCCCCTCCCCAGCAGCCATCTATATAGCCTCTCCAAGCCTGAGCGGGAGTCCATGGAGAGGTACATCAAGGACTCCTTGGCTGCTGGTCTTATTCGCCCTTCATCGTCACCCCTTGGTGCGGGGTTCTTTTTTGTGGCCAAGAAGGACAAGACCCTC